>NC_060183.1:67684951-67984951 GCF_021184085.1 Oncorhynchus gorbuscha | reverse complement strand
AAGTACATTATTTTCTTCAGGAATGTAATGAAGTAAAAGTTGTCAAAAATGTAAATAGTATAGTACAGATACCCAAAAAAATGACTTAAGTAATACTTTAAATTATTTTTACTGGAGTACTTTACAACATTGCACTTCCACTTTTTAGCTAACCATTTCACTTTTTAGATAACCCTTCCCCTAACCTTAACCTGTTTAGCTAACCCTTCCCCTAAACCCTTTAGCCTAACTCCTAAATTTAACCCTAACCCCTAGCCTAGATTACATTCGCCAACTAGCTAATGTTAGCAACCTAGCTAGATTCGTAACATATCAAACGTTTTGAAAATTCGTAACATATAATACAAATTGTAATTCGGAACATTTCATATGAAATGGCCGATGGACAGCCACAAATTAATACAGACCACATGAAACGTAATATATCACATTAAATGGAGAGGCTTGAATTTACATACAGAATAATACAAAATACTCTGAGTCCAGGTTGGAGTTCAGAGGATTTGAGCAATTAACCCATTTATCGGTCCAGGTGAAGCTGTTCAGTTTTGTTTTGTGTGGCCAGGTCTGATTTGAGTACTGTGTTCTCGGCTGGGGAGAGTTGTGGTTAGATCGTTCTACGTGTGAACTGAAGATGAACTCAGTGTGAACTGTGTGTGTTTTAGGGCTCCATGCAGTCAGGGAAGATACACAGCATGTCTCAGTCAATGGCATTGGTTTATGATTCTGCCAGTGTCAAATCCCCACCTCATGCACTCTCACAGATCCCCAGGGGTATGACATAATTAGGTAAGGTAAGGTTAGGTAAATCCATTCAGGAAGACAGAGGTGTGTGCTCTTCATCTTATAACCCATACACTTTATCTGAACATGGAAACGGCAGTGACTTTTGACCTACCCTTATCCTGCCCACTCTTCCCATTTTTATATTTGAGTAATTTAGCAGACACTCTTATCCAGAGCAACTTACAGTAGTGAGTGCATACATTTTTCATTTATTTTCCCCTGTACTGGTACTGAGAATTGAACCCACAACCCTGGTGTTTTTTACATATCCCAACTCCGAAAGGGGAGTGGGGTCATGGCCAGGGTCTGCTAATATCAACAGCAACCCTGGAGCAATTAGGGTTTAGAGCCTTGTTCAAGGGCACATGGACAGATTTTTCACCATGTCGGCTCGGGGATTCGAACTATCAACCTTTCAGTTACTGGCCCAATACTCTAAACTAGGGGTGGGCAACTCCAGTCCTCGAGGGCCTGATTGGTGTCACACTTTTTCTCAATCCCTAGCAAACACAGCTGATTAATCAAATTGCATTCTAAACTGAGGATCATGATTAGGTGATTATTGGAGTCAGGTGTGTTAGCTGGGGCTGGGGAAAAACTGTGACACCAATCAGGCCCTCAAGGACTGGAACTGCCCACCCCTGCTCTAAACGCTAGGCTACCTGCCTTCCCCTACCATCCCCTCTCTCTTTCCACAGGGGAGGAACCCTCAGACACAGATGTACTAGTCTCTTCCCCCACCCAACCCACCGTCCATAACCCCTCCTTGGGCCCGACCTTGGTAACCCCCCGACAGGCATGTTGTGTTGTCAGCTGATCCCACTGTCTGAAGCCATTAGGGAGATATCCTCCATACAGGGATTCACAGAGCCTCACTCCTCAGATTTACACTTAGACAGATAGACAGCCCCCAGCCACTATCATCGTCGGTCTGTCGGTCAGCATGGACCTCTGCCTAGGTGGGCTCACCTGGGACACAGCAAAGAGAAGGGGGGTGGAAGGGGGGCACTGAGATATTGGAGTATGGGGTAAAGGGAAAAATGTTTTTATGGGTCTTTATTGCCTAAAAGTCTTTCCTATATGGTGCTTTATCACCTGTGGAGGTGAGTGTCTTTTGTGCAGGGAGAGTGAACCCAGGCATTGGCTGCTTGGCTTAATATGTTTCTATTAGAGAGGATAATGTCTGTAGAAATATATTGTATGTAACCAGCAAGGTTGTAGGTTCAATTACGTGTTGATATCATCCACCTATATCTCAGCCAGAGGTTGTTACATGTACTATATATTCCCTGTGGGAGTATGACTCCGACTATTGGCAGCAGTAGCCAGTCTCACAACCTTACATTTAACTACAATCTAATCATCGGCAACACAGCTGCTGGCTATGATGTTCTCAAACCACACTAGACACTTTGTCAGGAAGCAAGGCTGTGATAGCTGCACACCTTAAGGTCTTTTTTGATACTTAAAATTTGCACTTGATCTACTCTAAAGATAAGAGCAGACTGGAGCTATGCTGTACTGTACTATTGCTGTGGCGATTTGTGAATGAATCCAAGCTGTGTAAGGTTTGCGTGTTTGCTCTCTGGGTGTAGAGCCAATAGAGGATCTGAGAGACATGCACGCTGTCAGCCAGGGCTTAGCGGCACCTCCAGCCTAACTCTGTCTATGTCCCAAATGGCACCCTGTTACCTATGTAGTGTATTCTTTTGACCAGGGCTCATGGGGCTCTGGTCAAAACTAAAGTATGGTGACATTTACAACGCAGACTAACTCTTTGTTCCCTATCAGGCTAGCCGCTAGCCCAAGGCTAAGAGCAACCACCCAGGGTAACATTAGTGTTATGCTATTGACTACAACAAGAACCAAGGCCCTGGCCTATATAGGATCAACTCCAGGTCTGCTACTCTATCCCAAATGGCACCCTATTCCCTATATAGTGAGTCCTATGAGCCCTGGTAAAAAAGTAGTGCATTATATAGGGAATAGGGTGCCATTTGGGATGTATCCCAGGTTAACTGTAGTGCCATCTTGGAGGCTAAATCAAAATCCAGAGCCAGAGTTCCCCCAGCTCTTCTGAAGGTTAACCAAACTCCTGCTATAGTTCTCCATCAATCTAACAGAGTGGAACGGGAGGTAGGAAGAGATTATGGGACAGAGCTGGAGGTAGACCTATCTTCACTTTATGTTCTGAGAGACGGGCAAGTTCACCCTGGCCTCACACAGGATCTGTCTCTCTGTGTGTGTGTATGTACATGCGTGTCATGTGTATGCATGTGTGTGTGTGTCGCCTTGGTATCTGTGTGTGTGTGGGTCAATAGACAATATAACAGAGCTATAATAATGTCCAGGGTTTTAGGGTGGATCTGGGGTTCAGATAAAACCACTAAACCAGCTATACGGTCTCTTAGTGCCTCATCATCCAGACCGCCCTGTTGGCTCCATGGCTGTCCCAAATGGCACCCTATTCTCTACATAGTACACTACTATTGACCAGAACCCTATCTGCCCTGGTCAAAAGTAATGCACTATATAGGAAATAGGGTGGCATTTGGGGAACACCGCATGATGCCACCTTTCTCCCTGGGGCCTGGCTGTGGTGGGGAGTGATGGGTTAACAGCCCTCTAATGACAGGTCATCATCCACGGGCCGTAGGGGTGCAGTGTCGGAGGAGTCCACAGGATGTTGGTTAGCCGGGAACATTAACCCAGCAGAGAGAGTATGGTGAATGTTTACACCCATGCACACACACAACCTACCGCTCAGAGCACCCGACAAACAATCTAGCTCAGACACTCAGCATGAAGCACAAACATGGCTCAAATCATCTTTACAGTCAGTGGCAAACAGTGTTCTGAGTGGAGGGGGTACAGTAACCACCAACGTGCTAAATCTGGTTACTGCACCCCCTTACTGCTGCTACCTGTTGTTTGAACTCATTCACTTTTACGACAGCCATGTTTAAAATCACCCACCAGGGAAGCACAATCAAATCTATTTTAAACAACTCATAAAATCGGGGGATCGTTATATAAATAAATGGGTTGATTACGTTAAGCTTTTCAAGATGAAGGGCTCTGCCGTTCATACAAAGAGCTGTGGTAGGGAAACTGGAGTCACGTAACAAACGAAAGAGAAAGTACATAGCTATATATTATGAATACAGTGAAAATATGACCTGTGTGAATTAGGGTTAAATATTTTCCCTGTATTTTTACAAATGTTTCATCCCGAGAATAAATCACTTTTCTCCTGGGTAACCCGCTATTTCTCGCAAAAACCGGAAAGGTCATTCAAAAGCATGATAAAACATAAATAAACCTATGTCTGGAAGCCCAAATGATTGTGCTGTTATCCAATACATACATTGTGGCAAAAAAGTATTTTGTCAGCCACCAATCTCACGATACATGGCCCCATTCATTCTTTCCTTTACACGGATCAGTTGTCCTGGTCCCTTTGCAGACAAACAGCCCCAAAGCATGATGTTTCCACCCCCATGCTTCACAGTAGGTATGGTGTTCTTTGGATGCAACTCAGCATTCTTTGTCCTCCAAACACAACGAGTTGAGTTTTTACCAAAAAGTTCTATTTTGGTTTCATCTGACCATATGACATTCTCCCAATCTTCTTCTGGATCATCCAAATGCTCTCTAGCAAACTTCAGACGGGCCTGGACATGTACTGGCTTAAGCAGGTGGACACGTCTGGCACTGCAGGATTTGAGTCCCTGGCGGCGTAGTGTGTTACTGATGGTAGGCTTTGTTACTTTGGTCCCAGCTCTCTGCAGGTCATTCACTAGGTCCCCCCCGTGTGGTTCTGGGATTTCTGCTCACTGTTCTTGTGATCATTTTGACCCCACGGGGTGAGATCTTGCGTGGAGCCCCAGATCGAGAGAGATTAGCAATGGTCTTGTATGTCTTCCATTTCCTAATAATTGCTCCCACAGTTGATTTCTTCATACCAAGCTGCTTACCTATTGCAGATGTATTTTCCACCATAATTTGCAAATAAATTCATAAAAAATCCTACAATGTGATTTTCTGGATTTTTTTTTTTCATTTTGTCTGTCATAGTTGAAGTGTACCTATGATGAAAATTACAGGCCTCGCTCATCTTTTTAAGTGGGAGAACTTGCACAATTGGTGGCTGACTAAATACTTTTTTGCCCCACTGTCTATGCGCTCTTGGGTAAATAAATTAAACTAGCTCCCTACTCCAGATGCCTACTGGATAACTTATTTGAATTACTTTTAATCTTTTTAATGAATTTATCTTATTAACACTTTGTTCTTAGCTAGCTATTTGTGTAGGTAGCTTTCAAGTAAAAGCAATGAGTAGGCTTATTTATTTGAGTGTGGACTATATTACTGTGTGGTGCAAATAAATCAATAAATAATAAGTACTGGATTATATGACTGGAATTACACTCATTGTTCAATCCATGATAAAGCAGGGAGAGAACATGCGATTCTGTTGTAGCACATGCGGCCTAAAAAGTTACAATTATAGGCTAGCAAAATGGATTTGAGTTTTGAAGCATAATAAGGCCTATTTGTATAATTAGTAGGCTGACGCATACATACCATATCAGAATATTTCCCCTAATGTTATTAGCCTACTTCCTCTTTCTCTCTCTGTTGTTGCTTCATTCCTTCCTCGCTTTCAACAGTTAAATTAAATATGTTTTGTTGTCCTCATCTTCATCATTCTAATGACATCCTTGAATAATATAGGACTAGAATTAGATGCAGAAAGCTTTCACTTCTCTTCAGGAACATTGAATGGTTATGGGTCTGAATAAATAACTGCTATAGCCTATCGCCATTGCCTGTTCACTCTTCTTTCAAACTACCCGTGAGTTGTTCTATTGGCTGCTGTATTTATCATTCAGCAAACAAGAGCTTCCATCCCTTGTCGAATAGTCTATTGGTATAAAAAATGATGTCCATGATGATGAGATGATAGGTCTACATGCATTGTGAACTATGCTCCATACTGAGATGGGCTGTCTATCCCCATCCTGAGCGTTGATGAATACTTTCCGAAGGCACTGTATAATTTAACAGTTCACTTTTCACGCCATGCTGTTCATATAAATCATTTATTATAATTCGCTGGTTTGTCATCATTATTTATCCTGGGAAAAGGAAGTGGTTTTGGGCAGTAAATCTCGGGAACCGGGTTCCCGCCATTCAACCCTAGTGTAAATGTTGAGTCATTTGCTGTGAAGTGAAATTAATGTCAGTGTTGGTATGTTAATCACTGGCACATTTCTTATTATACAGGGGGAGTCGTACTGAGTCTCTGACTTTAATTCTCTCTTTCTGTGTGTGTCCACCTCTACCCCATTCCATTAAAACATTTTAGTTCCAGGATTCAATCCGATCGTCCCTTTTTGGCTATGCACCATTTAAAGGTGATGTTACCGCAGTCGCAGAGATGGCATTCAAATGAAACGCTGCAGATGTTGGCTCAATCAGAAATGTCAACTGCGCAACAACGTGGATCTTCCGGATTGAATCCTGGCCTTATTTTAGTAACAGAGCTACACTCTCCACTGCAGATTCAACCTCATCATTGTATTAAAACTAGAGGTCGACCGATAATGATTTTTCAACGCAGATACCGATTATTGGAGGACCAAAAAAAGCCGATACCGATTAATCGGCCAATTTTTGTTGTTGTTTTTTGTTGTTGTAATAATGACAATTACAACAATACTGAATGAACACTTATTTTAACTTAATATAATACATCAATAAAATCAATTTATCCTCAAGTAAATAATGAAACATGTTCAATTTGGTTTAAATAATGCAAAAACAAAGTGTTGGAGAAGAAAGTAAAAGTGCAATATGTGCTATGTAAGAAAGCTAATGTTTCAGTTCCTTGCTCAGAACATGAGAACATATGAAAGCTGGTGGTTCCTTTTAACATGAATCTTCAATATTCCCAGGTAAGAAGTTTTAGGTTGTAGTTATTATAGCAATTATAGGAATATTTCCCTCTATACCATTTGTATTTCATTAACCTTTGACTATTGGATGTTCTTATAGGCACTTTGGTATTGCCAGTGAAACAGTATAGCTTCCCTCCCTCTAGTTAGCACGCGCTAACTAGCTAGCAATTTCACTTCGGTTACACCTGCCTCATCTCGGGAGTTGATAGGCTTGAATAAACAGCGCAATGCTTGATGCACAACAAAGAGCTGCTGGCAAAACGCACGAAAGTGCTGTTTGAATGAATGTTTACGAGCCTGCTTCTGCCTACCACCGCTCAGTCAGATACTTGTATACTCAGTCAGATTATATGTAACGCAGGACACGCTAGATAATATCTTGTAATATCATCAACCATGTGTAGTTAACTAGTGATTACGATTGATTGTTTTTTACAAGATAAGTTTAATGCTAGCTAGCAACTTACCTTGGCTTACTGCATTCGCGTAACATGCAGACTCCTTGTGGAGTGCAACGAGAGAGAGGCAGGTTGTTATTGCGTTGGACTAGTTAACTGTACGGTTGCAAGATTGGATCCCCCGAGCTGACAAGGTGAAAATCTGTCGTTCTGCCCCTGAACATGGCAGTTAACCTACCGTTCCTAGGCCGTCATTGAAAATAAGAATGTGTTCTTAACTGACTTTCCTAGTTAAATAAAGGTATACAAAATAAATGGCAAAAAAATTGCCGCCCAAAAATACCGATTTCCAATTGTGATGAAAACTTGAAATCGGCCCTAATTAATCGGCCATTCCGATTAAAAAAATATATATATATTTTACCTTTATTTTACTAGGCAAGATTAATCGGTCGACCACTAATTAAAACAGTATGTACATCATCTGTTTTAACTTAAAGTATTACATAACCCATTGCTCTTCACTCCAGAACTTGATTTGAGGTTCAAGTCAAGCAGTAAGTATGTTTTCTGGTGTGGGAACTGATATTTGGAGTGTTGTTTGGAGATGGATTCTGTTTGAGTGTTTATAAATGGGGGTAACACTTAAGCCTTCCACATCAGCTATGAGAGTGGAGAAGTAAGCTAGTACTCCCTCTGATGTGAGAACTCAGTGAACTTCTTTCTATCATGGTTTCTCTAAAAGGTTAGATGTTGATATGACTGACTGGGATTCAAACCCGGATCGTCTGTGCATCATAAGTGGAGTGGAAACGTCAAGTGGAAATGCATGAAAAGAGTGAACAGAAGTTACTCTTCACTTTCTGAACCCAAACTTCTGTGTTTGTCCCTCTCTGTGTACCTACAGGTAGTTGGCATCCTCCTCCTAGAAGTCTAAAACAAGGCTCTTAACATCAGAGAGAGAGACACAGCCACAGCCCTTCTCCCCTTCCCCTCATCCTCCTTTCTTCTCCCATTGGACAGAGAGAGAGAGAGAGAGAGAGAGAGAGAGAGGGAAAGAGCGAGTGAAAGTGAAAAAGAAAAGGGAGACATGTACCAAACACTCCTCCTCTCCTCCTCGCTCTTCATCCTCCATGTGACGGCCACTCCACAGTTCCACGGTCACCACGGGTAACAGCTCCCTCATTCCATTTCTTGTGTTTGTTATTGGTCGTCACCCATTATTGGTCCCTGTGATAGCTCGGTTACATGGGCCTCTAGCTTCAGTTACACACCAATCATTTATGGAGTTAATTGGGGGCTATATATTTAGAATGGTTATTTGCTTCACTTTGCATTCTCACCCTGAGTAAATGTATACTGATAGTCCAGATAACAGTTAAACATTTACGACGGTGACATGTTGTATTAGACCTATGCCAACTCTATGAAGATGCAGGTTCTTTGAGATCTCAGTTGATTTGGCCAGAGAAGAAAACAAACTACAACCCTTACAAAAGATCAAAGGGTGATGAAAGGTTAGAGGTGACTCTCAACTCAAGACAGGTTCAGTGGCGATAACATTGGCCAGTCAGCATCAATTACATGTCAGTTAACTGCCACTGACACAGAGACCTCGAGGTCACGTCATCAACTGAGGGTTAAAATGCTTGAGGGACTGATTAGTTCTCAGACTTGTTAAGAGAGACCACCACAGCAGGTTTTAAACCCAGTCTCAAACTGTCCCCTGACACGGCACATTCTATATGTGAATGCTTCAGAGGTAATCAAGAGTAAGTGGTGTAATTTCACATTTTAAACCATTACGATTCCTGTCAGTAATTTCACTTCCAACATTAAGCAAATTGTTTATTTGACGATAAAGAATTGTGATTATGTTGAATTTCATGACATGGAGCTGTTAAACCTAACACAGTGACAGACTGATGACAGCAGAGACAGTCCTAATTTAATATAATATATGCCATTTAGCAGATGCTTTTAACAGACAAGCATGCATTACTTTTTTACATATGGGTGGTCCCAGGAATCGGACCCACAGTTCTCATATGTTCCAAAGAATACCTCACTAGTCTCTACCTGTGTGAGTGATCTCACCTGTGTGTTCCTATGTGTGTGTTGCAGGAGGAGGGTGTGTGGCAGAGATATTCATCACAGCAGTGTCATCACGACGACCGAGTCGTTCGTCCAGCCCGTTCACAAACCTTACATCGCCCTATGTCAGGGACACCGCCTCTGTAGCACCTACAAGTAAGTGACACAGCCATGACTCTCATGACCACTACTGTTGCTATCACTGTCAATATCTCTATCACTGTCAATATCGCAATCGCTGTCAATATTTATATCGCTATAACTGTCAATATTTCTATCGCTGTCAATATCTCTATCGTTATCAATATCACTATCATTGTCACTATCACTGTCAATATCGCTATCACTGTCAATATCACTACCAATATCTCTCTATCACTGTCAACATCGCGATCACTGTCAATATCGCGATCGCTGGCAATATTTCTATCGCTATAACTATCAATATTTCTATCGCTGTCAATATTTCTATCGTTGTCAATATCTCTATCGTTATCAATATCACTATCATTGTCACTATCACTGTCAATATCGCTATCACGGTCAATATCACTACCAATATCTCTCTATCACTGTCAATATTGCGATCACTGTCAATATTTCTATCGCTGTCAATATTTCTACCACTGTCCTCTATCATTATCAATATCACTATCATTGTCAATATCACTATCGCAGTCAATATCTCTATCGCAGTCAATATCTCTATCGCAGTCAATATCTCTATTGCTATCACTGTCAATGTCTCTATTGCTATCACTGTCAATATCTCTATCGCTGTCAATATCTCTATTGCTATCACTGTCAATATCACTACCAATATCTCTATCGCTATCACTGTCAATGTCTCTATCACTGTCAATATCTCTATCGCTGTCAATATCTCTATTGCTATCACTGTCAATATCTCTATCGCTGTCAATATCTCTATCGCTGTCAATATCTCTATTGCTATCACTGTCAATATCGCTATCGCAGTCAATATCTCTATCGCTATCACTGTCAAAATCGCTATCGCAGTCAATATCTCTATCGCTATCACTGTCAATATCGCTATCGCAATCAATATCTCTATCGCTATCGCTATCGCAGTCAATATCTCTATCGTTATCAATATCACTATCATTGTCTCTGTCACTATCACTGTCAATATCGCAGTCAATATCTCTATCACTGTCAATATCTCTATCACTGTCGATATCGCTGTCAATATCTCTATCACTGTCAATATCTCTATCAATATCGATCTCACTGTCAATATCTCTCACTGTCAATATCTCTATCACTGTCAATATCTCTATCACTGTCGATATCGCTGTCAATATCGCTATCACTGTCTATATCACTACCAATATCTCGCTATCACGGTCGATATCACTACCAATATCTCTCTATCACTGTCTATATCACTACCAATATCTCTCTATCACTGTCTATATCACTACCAATATCTCTCTATCATTGTCAATATCACTACCAATATCTCTCTATCACTGTCTATATCACTACCAATATCTCTCTATCACTGTCTATATCACTACCAATATTTTTCTATCACTGTAAATATCTCTATCTCTGTCAATATCTCTATAACTGTCAATGTTTCTTTCACTGTCAATATTGATATAGCTTTCAATATCTCTATCGCTTTCACTGTCAATATTGCTATCACTGTCAATATCTCTATTGCTATCACTGTCAATATCTCTATCGCTGTCAATATCACTACCAATATCTCTATCGCTATCACTGTCAATGTCTCTATCACTGTCAATATCTCTATTGCTATCACTGTCAATATCTCTATCGCTGTCAATATCACTACCAATATCTCTATCACTATCACTGTCAATGTCTCTATCACTGTCAATATCTCTATTGCTATCACTGTCAATATCTCTATCGCTGTCAATATCACTACCAATATCTCTATCGCTATCACTGTCAATATCTCTATCGCTGTCAATATCTCTATCGCTATCACTGTCAATATCTCTATCGCTGTCAATATCTCTATTGCTATCACTGTCAATATCTCTATTGCTATCTCTGTCAATATCTCTATTGCTATCACTGTTAATATTGCTATCGCTAGCAGACTTAGTCATGCGACTTTGTTTTTTTGTGTATGTATGGGAATCGAACCCGCCATCATCTACCAACTGAGCTACAGAGAACCACATATTTAGCATTGTCTATACAGTCTGACCTCAGCCAACATCAGGCAATACATTCATCTCTGACACAGAAGATGTTAAGGGGAATTTATACATTGTTCTACAGTGTTTATTTGTTAGCAGGGCTACACTCTAAAGAAGGTAGACAGCTCCGCATATGTTTTGACAGAGGAGTCTTATCCCTCCAGGTGAAGACCTGCCGCTGTCCTCGCTGCCGCTGTCCTCGCTACCGCTGTCCTCGCTGCCGCTGTCCTCGCTACCACTGTCCTCGCTGCCGCTGTCCTTGCTGCCGCTGTCCTCGCTGCCGCTGTCCTCGCTGCCGCTGTCCTCGCTACCACTGTCCTCGCTACCACTGTCCTCTCTGCCGCTGTCCTTGCTACCGCTGTCCTCGCTACCACTGTCCTCTCTGCCGCTGTCCTCGCTACCACTGTCCTCGCTACCACTGTCCTCTCTGCCGCTGTCCTCGCTGCCGCTGTCCTCGCTGCCGCTGTCCTCGCTACCGCTGTCCTCGCTGCCGCTGTCCTCGCTACCACTGTCCTCGCTGCCGCTGTCCTCGCTGCCGCTGTCCTCGCTACCACTGTCCTCTCTGCCGCTGTCCTCGCTACCACTGTCCTCGCTACCACTGTCCTCTCTGCCGCTGTCCTCGCTGCCGCTGTCCTCGCTGCCGCTGTCCTCGCTACCGCTGTCCTCGCTGCCGCTGTCCTCGCTGCCGCTGTCCTCGCTACCGCTGTCCTCGCTGCCGCTGTCCTCGCTGCCGCTGTCGCTACCGCTGTCCTCTCTGCCGCTGTCCTCGCTACCACTGTCCTCGCTACCACTGTCCTCGCCACTGTCCTCTCTGCCGCTGTCCTCGCTGCCACTGTCCTCGCTACCACTGTCCTCTCTGCCGCTGTCCTCTCTGCCGCTGTCCTCGCTGCCGCTGTCCTCGCTACCACTGTCCTCGCTACCGCTGTCCTCGCTGCCGCTGTCCTCGCTACCACTGTCCTCGCTGCCGCTGTCCTCGCTGCCGCTGTCCTCGCTGCCGCTGTCCTCGCTACCGCTGTCCTCGCTGCTGCTGTCCTCGCTACCACTGTCCTCGCTGCCGCTGTCCTCGCTACCGCTGTCCTCTCTGTTGTATCGCTTTCTCTGTTCATCTCTCTCTCTCGCCTCCATGTCTCTCTCGCGCTTTCCCTCTTTCTCTCCCCCTTTGTCTCTCTCTGGCTCACCCCCCCCCCTCTCTCTCTCTAAGTCTCTCTTTCATATCATACTCATACACAGAAGTGGGTCATGGCGGTACATATTTTGGTGGAATATAAATATCAAGCAATTTGTGTAACTACGGGAAATGAACAGCCAGCCCACAGAGACCACTGCTGTGTTTATCTTGGACAACCTCTCCCTCTGTGCTTACGCACTCTTTCATTCTTTCTCTCTCTCTCTCTCGCTCTCTCTCTCCGCAGCAGCAGACTGCTCCCAGCCGACAACCATAATCATAAACTTTTCTTCCCACTATGAGACTGATGTTATTGATGAATTTGTGAGACATCTTTTGTGAGGCTATTTTTCTCTTTCCTGCTCTCTTTCCCTTTTTCTCTCTGAGGACAATGCCAGGAAACATTTCAGCAGATTTCAGTGAAACAGCAGAACCCAGAACTGGCTTGGTGTCAACCTCACCCCCTGCCATCCTGTCCACATCCTCCCCCTCTTGTCACACACACTTGGTAACCATTGGTCCATGGTCCAGCCTAATATACCTGTGTGTCCATGTCTGCTGACAAGGGGAAAACTCTAGGAGCTCTGCACGCACACAGTGGTTCTCAGAATCATCACTCAAACCTATTTAAGTGGCTCTGTGTGGGCAGTAAAGACCTTGTCTGACCTAGCTGTAACTTTCTGTTGTGTGTTTCTCCAGGACAGTGTACAGGGTGGCGTACCGTCAGGTGACCAGAGCAGTGCCAGTCTCACACTCTTACCCAGAATGCTGCCCGGGTTGGCGACGACTCCACTCACACAACTGTAACCAAGGTAATAGGGGTTTACACTCTCCTAACATCCCGTATGTGTGCGTGTTAATTTTTGATTATTTCTCTCTGTCCTCTCCAGCGGTGTGTGGCCAGTCCTGTGTGAACAGAGGAACATGTTTAAGACCCAACCACTGCGCCTGTCCTCTGGGATGGATGGGTCGTCACTGCCAAACAGGTACACACACACACGCTCTTGCACGTACACACAGTATTGTACAGCTAACCTTGTGGATAGCTGTACAATTCAGTCCCATTCAAAATCCTATTTTCGCTAAGCCTGTACTCTTACCTTTATAACCTTAAACCTAACCCTAGTTCTTAACCCTAAAACTTTCCTTAGTTCTGACCCTAAAACTTACCCTAATTCTTAACCCTAAAACTTACCCTAGCTCCTAACCCTAACCCTTAACGTAATTCTAACCCTAACAATATCAGTGACACCCAGTCTCTCCTCCCTCTCTCTGTCAGATGTGGATGAGTGCCGTGAGCAGCAGCCCTGTTCTCATCAGTGTGTGAACATGGCAGGCAGCTACCACTGTGTGTGTAAAGAGGGCTACAGGCTGGCAGGAGACACACACTCCTGTGAGAACCTTCCTCCTCCTCCAGCCTCTTCCACCCACCCCAGTCAAGAAGCAGCAAACGATCACAGACCCCCCTCCAGTGATACAGGTACACCTCCACCATTATCTTTATCTGCAGACATGATAATCAATCGTGTGTGTGTGTGTGTGTGTGTGTTTCAGCAAAGCCTCCAATGGGAGTGAAGAAGAGGACAGACAGGACCACAGCCAGGCTCTTGGTCCATTATTACTTTTGGTACGCGCTATGCCAAACTCTACTCGTACCGTGAGTAATAATGCACTGAGACTGGTGCACACTGCAAAGTGGACCGCATGCAGTCAACAACCAACAAGGTGTGGTGGTGTATGTTATGACCAGATGGACCACACTGATAACCAGTATAAACAACGATTGATAGACCAACTGCGGTCAGCAACCAACAGTTTCTGGTCATGTACAGTATGGTACCTGATGAACCATGCTGATAACCACTGTTTGTACATCAGCTAGCTGTTTGATGCAGACCAGGGATGGGCAGCTTTGATGGGGGTGGGGCCCACAAAAAATTGGAACTCATCATGAGGGGCCGCAGTGGCTCGTGGGTCACGTTTCATACCCACACATGCAGTCAGAGCCAGCCCTAGGCTTTTGGGGCCAGGGGCCCTAAGCTAAATGTTGTTATACTATTCTAACTATCCACAGGTGGGGGGCTGTTGCCCATCCCTGATGTAGACCTTTCTTCCCCATCTTTAACATAGGAAAACTTTGTTCCATTCCAAAATGTTCCTTTAGTATGCAGTGAAACATCCTCCTCTCCCACACTTTCACACACTCAAGCTATTCTCTAAACTGCTGCATATCACTGAAGAAAAGGAAAAAAAACAGCTCCCATAGATGTGCTGTGTTTGGCGTAACTCAGCAACAGGCTAAAACAACCTCCCATGTCTAGAAGTGGCTGGATGGAACACTAAAAAAATTCCCATTTCTCTCAGACTGTTAGCCAGTAAACTGTAGTACGGTGAGCATACAGTACACACATAAAGAAAGACTAATCATTTCCTCTACCTTGTGTCTGTCTGTCTAGATAGAGATGAGATAAACAGGATAGATTGTCTTACACACTAAACTACACAAAGAGAGATGTGCAGGCTCAGTACAGTTCTGTTCTCCTGGCCAACAAAGTGCAAGGCCAGCAGGCTGCTGCAGCATTAACATCAGCAGCAGTATTGTCTTGGTTAATGGCCCTATTATATCCATGAACTGTTCATATCCAGGCTTAGGTATGATGTTGATGAAGATCACCAAGACAAACAAGGGAATAAATGCCCTGCTCAGACCTTAACAGCTCTCGTCTGAATCCCTCCATCTTTTTTCTTCCTTCTCGGTCTCTCTCTCTTCTTGGCCGGAACTTGCGCTCTCATTCCAGCTTCATCAACTTCATCTGCTGGGGGTCGCCTCCCTCCCTTCCACCCCCCCTCCCTTTCGACTCTTGTCCACATCTGGGAGAGATTGAGTTGTTCTCAGCCTTAGCTCCGTGGCTGACCGGGGGGAGACGTGGGATTTGTACCCAGCTCTGAGGCCATAGCTCTGGGGACCTGTCATGGTGAACAGGGGGACACTCAGTGGCTGGTTGGACTCAGGCCAACTTAGCTCACCCCTCCTTGTCTTATAACTGATACAGGACAACATGTTTAGCCATGATGGACTGTGTGTCTTATTCATAGTGCCCTCTCTTCCAGTTACATGGTGTGTGTGTGTCATTTCCTCATATCCTCTGCCCCTTTTGCAGTCTTAAGTTATGGATTTGTTACCGGCTTCACCCCTAGCACTGAATTCCCCAGCCAGCTTGTGGTTCTCTTCCCATTTGTTTCATAGCTCGGAGACTGAGGCCCCCTGTCTGCTTATGAATCACTCTGGAGCAGGATCGGAGTAAGATGCTGAAGTCATTATCTATCTCAAAGACATGTCACAAGTCTAAGCTTTAGATAGAATTGGAAGGATTAACCATCGCACTCTCTCCAACCCGTTCCACTCTAAAAATTGTCAAAGACTCCAGCCACCGTATTCATAGACTGTTCTCTATGCTACCGCACGGCAAGAGGTACCGGAACGCCAGGTCGAGGTCCAAAAGGCTTCTCAACAGCTTCTACCCCCAAGCCATAAGACCCCTGAACAGCTAATAAAAGGGCTACCCAGACCCCTCTTTTATGCTGCTGCTACTCTCTGTTTATAATCTATGCATAGTCACTTCAACTATACCTACATGTACATATTACCTCGATATAGCCTGGCTTGTTATTTTACTGCTGCTGTTTAATTTTTTAAACTTTTATTTTAAATTTTGTACTTATCTATTTTTTATCTAACACTTATTTTTTCTTGAAACTTCTTAAAGCATTGTTGGTTAAGTGCTTGTAAGTAAGAATTTCACTGTAAGGTCGCACCTGTTGTATTCCGTGCATAATATTTGATTTGATCTGTCCCCAAAGCTTTGTAAACTAACCCTACTGGATCATATTCAGTAGGGTTCACTGTAGCAAAACGTTTTGCAACAGAAAATAAAAATCAGGTCAGGTAGTACCTCATAGTTTTCAAAACGTTTTCTCCCAATATACAACCCCATTGTGTAGATAGAGGGTGTCTTATATACTGGTGATCCACAGTGTGATTGTGTGTGTTGTCTTCAGGTGGAGGGTATGGGCTGACTGAGAACGTAACAGAGGAGGTCCAGAGCCTGAAGAACAGAGTAGAGCTGCTGGAGCAGGTACAACTGCACCCCCTGTTCTCTACCATCACCTGCACACACAGCTTTGTTTTGGGGAATTTTCAGGACTTTCTGGGGAGTAAAAATGTATTTCCATTCAAAATTATATTTTTCCTAACCCCAAACTCTAAACCTAACCTTAACCTCAAACCCTAAACCTAACCTTTACGCCAAAAATAGCATTTTAACAAATTCAGGACATTTAAAAATATATATATTATTTTTCTACCTTGTCAGAACATTCTAGTGACTTGTCAGAACATTCTGGTGACTTGTCTGTGGATTGTGGTCCTGATAAAGTAGGAAAACGTGTACACACACATTCACACTCACAAACAGGCGTACATACCCTCTCCCTTCCTATCCTTGTAAAGTCCCCCTTAAACCCTTACCAGTACCCCTCATCTCCCACCCACTCTGAGCCAGCGCCAGGCAGACACACGTTAGACTGTTACGCTGGTGTATTATCAAATACCACTCAAGATGTAATCATGAACTTTGTTAACCAACAGAGAACACAATCACTCACAAAACCCAGCATCCTTTGAAATGCCAGACTGTCATAGTGACCTTTTAAACGTCTTTTTAGTTTTTCATTAGAAGTCATGTCGTTAATGCTCGGTGGATTACAGTAAAAGTGAATGAGGAGATGCAGGCAGCTGAAATGGGAGGATCCGTATAATATAGCAGTACTTTCACATTACAGCGACCGCTGTGATGGCGAGACGGATTGTGTTGGGATTTGTTACCCATGTTGTTAGTCACATACACTACATATACTAAAGCCCCTCATCTTTTCTCCCTGCCAATGCCCTTCTCTCCCTCTCCCCTCACTCTTCCCTTCTCTCTCCTACCTCCCTCTTCCAAACCTCTCTCCTCTTTCTCCTGCCTCCCTCTTCCAAACCTCTCTCTTGCCTCCCTCTTCCAAACTTCTCCTCTCTCCCCATCTCCTCTCTCACCCATCTCTTTCCTCATCTCCTCTCTCTCTCCATCTCCTCTCTCCCTCCCTTTTCACCTCTCCAGAAGCTCCAGTTGGTCCTGGCCCCTTTCACCAGTCTGTTCCCCATGTCGCTGGACGAGGGCGTGTCTGAGAAAACCAGCTTCCTGTCCCACTCCTTCCAGCAGCTGGATCGCATCGACTCGCTCAGCGAACAGGTCGGCTTCCTCGAGGAACGCCTCGGAAGCTGTGAGTGGATAAAGACAAAGTTTCAAACTTTTTTTCATTGTACTCCTCTTGTTGGACAGGACAAAGTGGCCATATAATGGCTTGAAATGGATGTGAAGTGATTTGGTTGACTATGGATAGTAACATTGATTTGTCCTTTGTTGCTAAAGGTTCCTGCCAAGAGAATTAGAAACAACAGGACTGGGTCACCCTCACCAACCAGATATCTCCAGGCAAGTCTGAGTCCACAACACATTAGGAATGAATGCCCCAGCCCAGCGATATGGGAGGATGAGGATGAACATTAGCAAAACATAGGCCTACCTACTCCTGTTCCTATACCAGCCCAAAGGCTAACTCGAACACTAGCTCTATGATGGGCAACCCTGTCATGTGCTTTGTCAGTGACACATACAACCCTTTTAAGTGTCCCTTTCCTTCACTCCTAACAGCATAATTTCATGTCATTGCTGTATTACGGAGACATAGAAGAGCATATAGCATCACCACCTGTGATGGTTACAGGGGCCTCATTCTACCATTAGCACATTACCTGAGAGTCGAAGTTAAAACTGCCAATTTCACTCTGAAGTATCTGGTTTCCATGTTTTAGGTTCAGTCCACTGTCAGAGCCCCCATGGTGGGGTTCGCATGGACATCTATATTTATGTATTTAAGTTAGAATTCCTTGTGCTTATTTCATAGAGCTACAATAGTTAGTTTACTTCTTTTTTTTACCTTGTTTTGTAACTTTTTGTAATAAAATTGATTAAATCAAAAATGTCTGGGAGAGGATGTGTGTCTGCTCCACGTGGAAGAACTAGAGATCTCATTTGAACACTCAATGAACACATTACTAGTTGCCGATTTCAATTCTATGGAGAGTTAAGAAACAGTAATAAAGCTCTACAACAGCTCCTTAAGAAAAAAAGACATTATTTTCCAAAGAATTCATCAAACATGTTTAATCAATATTTCTGTGAAATCAAGAAATACTACATCGTCGATATTAACCAGATACTACAATGGGCTTCTATGTTGTCGTGTGTGTGTGTCTAGGCCACACAGACAGCTCAGCAGGATGTCATAAGACAAGACACCTTGGCCACAGCTCAATGCTTCATAGTCATCTAGAGCCAACAGATTACACTTGAATTGCATACTTGAATATTTATAAGATTTGTTCTTTTCAAATATAACCACAAACTCAACATGAAAAGTGCTTTATTCATATTTAGAATACTTTAAATCTTTCTCCAATATCTTATATATCATTTTGTAAACAACAGCCAGATCAACCAACCAGGCTCTCCAAAGTAGTGCTGCAGAGCCTGTTGAGTTAACATATGATCGTCATGAGTCAATGACGCTTTTAGCTGACACACTAGAAAGTTAAGCTACAAAACACCATGAAAATAATCATAAAAAGATTAATAGGCGAACTATTGACCATTGTCTAAAAATCAATGACAGTATACATTTGGTTGAAACCAATTTGGTAGCATCTTTGATGAACATTCAAACCTCTGTTGTAAGATTTTTTTAAAAGACACCACTGCATTAAGATAACAAAAACCATGAAAGGCTTACTATTGTTCATATATACTTCTATTAACATAAATTAAAGTCACAGATTTATTTGATGTATTCAGACTGATATTCCTTACATGGTGGTACTGGCCTTCAAGAACATACAGATGAGGAAAGCCCGGGCCTTGAGTTGATTTACTCCTCAGAACCAAGTAAGCCAAAAGCCCAGCAGGTAAAGCTACTGTAGCCAATCGACTATGAAGAGGCCTCGTATACAGGGTTATTACCAGACAAAGCATAGATGATTTCACTTCTACAGCATGAGCGGCTCAACAGGGTTGGAGTTAATCAACTCAGTCAATTCAGGAAGTAAACTGAAATTCTAATTAAACATGTTTCAGAGAAGCACTGAGGATAATTGAAGTAGATGTTTTTTGGATTGACTGAATTTAAATTGATTGACCCTCAACCCTGTACCTCAGGAAGTTTGGGTGCACAACAAAGAAAAATGCTGGAGATTAAATTAAGTTTTCAATTACTTTACCTTAATTTAAAATAAAAACAATTAATCATTGACATTTCTTCGTGTCAGAAACCAACTGTATGCAAAACAACATTCCATTGAAATAAGTTATACTTAGTTTTTTTAAATTGAAAAATAAAGAGTTAAATGCAATAAGTAGTACACAAATAATCCTGAAATACATTCTCAGACTGGTGTTTTTGACAGGCAAAAAGCTTCAAGCGACATCATTTTAGCCCACTAATGTAAAGGCAGTGAATATAAAAAATGTCAAGATCTGGATACAAATTATAATAAGAAGCTGCGTTGCCATACATTAAAAGTATTTCAGTCATTCCAGTCATCTGTCTATTAATTACGGAATATAAAACCTCTCACAAGTTTACAAACTTCACAATCCCAACTTTGATTATTACTACCTTGAATACAAGGCCAAAAATATTCAGCCAATTCCTCGCTTCCTTTAAAAATAGACCGCGCCTTTCCCCCGCAGTCAGAGTTGTACATATCATACACCATCCATCGATTAAAAACATCAAATGTAATATTCTCAGTTCTGTTTTGGGTATCATAATTGGTCAGAAAACCACAGTATGTAATGACTATGCGTGTATCCCTCCTCTTCCCCATTAATAGGAAAAGCACCAGTTTATCAAGTATAAAGCTAAGGAAACCACTCTGACAGCAGCCCTTCTACACTGAACAAAAATATAAATGTAACATGCAAAGTGTTGGGTCCCATGTGTCATGAATTGAAATATCCCAGAAATGTTCCATTGGCACAAAAAGCTTGTCTCTCAAATTTTGAGCACAAATTTGTTTACATCCTATTAGTGGGCATTTCTAAATTGTCACGGTAATTTATACACATGACAGGTGGCATATCAATAAGCTAATTAAACAGCGTGATCATTACACAGTACACCTTGTGCTGGGGACAATAAAGGGCCACTCTAAAATGTGCAGTTGTCACAACACGTTACCACAGATCTGTCAAAATTAGGAAACATGCTATTAGCATGCTGACTGCAAGAACATCCAACAGGGCTCTTGCCTGAGAATTTAATGTTAATTTATCTACCGTAAGCCACCTCCAGTGTCAATTTAGAGAATTTGGCAGTACGTACAACTGGCTCACAACTGCAGACTGTGTGTAACCACAACAGCTCAGGCCATCCACATCTGGCTTCCTCACCTGCATGATCGTCTGGAGGCAGGGGTGCTGATGAGTATTTCTGTCCGTAATAAAGCCCTTTTGTGGGGAAAAACTCATTCTGACTGACTGGGCCTTGCGTCCAAGTGGGGGGGCCGATGCCCTCCCAGGCCCACCCATGTGCCCCTGCCCAGTCATGTGAAAGCCATAAATTAGTGTCTACAGAACTTATTTCCTGATTTCCTTCTATGAACTGTAATTCAGTAAAATCTTTAAAATTGTTGCATGTTGCTTTTATATTTTTGTTCAGTATAGTTGCCATGTAACAATAAGGAACATTTGGCCAAGCAAAGAATGCACAAGACTTAGGTAATAAATACATGTTACTCGTGTACCCGTGTTACATCTAGATCACTTCCCAAAGTGTTACTTTTAAAGCACTAGCACACTTTTTCCAACAAAACCAGAGTTCAAGTAAGTCCCTCCGTTTCATTCAGTTTGCTCCATTTGCTTTGTTTGGCTCTTAAAACAGTTTCCGTTGCCAGATGTAATGAATACATCCTAGAACTCTTACACTTTGGAGCAGTTTAGATTGAACAGTTGGACATTGCACTTCATAAAATCACCTTTTATACATCTTAAATAGGTTCTCCATGCACAAAGAACAGACCTTTAAGACACAAATCAAATTAACACAAGACCATATGATGTAGATATAAATAAAGAGAAATATAGAACACTTTGCTCAATGTTACATGCAGGTTATTTCTTAGGCGGATAGAAAATAAGAATGAAGAAAATCTGTGTAGTAAACCAAAAATGCACATTTGGAAACGGATAAGTCCAGTAAAGTCCATGAATTCACGGAGGATGGTTCTTGTCTTCGTTGTATACCTTGTTTGGCGTGGTACATTATATCATGGTACAGTACATCAAGCATGGTACAGTATATCATTGAGCTATTGTGATAAGGTGGTTGAGATGCCAGTGTGGTCAGTATGTAAGTAAGTAACAATATAGAGTGGATTCCACTGAGACACAGATAAGGAACAAGTTCCTAAGTCAACTACTGTTGATCTCATCTCGCTCCTCTGTTGCCCTCCACCTCCCCTCCAGACCCCCTGTTCTTCACAGAGACAATAGGCTGGAATGCAGAACAGGGGATGATACACTGGGGTTGGGTGGGATGTGGTGTTGAGCAGCGGGAACTGTTGTGTGTGCATGTTAAAGCAGGGTGGTTGTGTGTTGCGATTGTCTGAGAGCGCATTAAGAAAAGAGGTTAGGCAGCACCAGAAAAAGCTATAAATATCCACTGGCGACATTTACGAAAATCTAAAGTCAAGCCGAAGGAAGGGAGAGGGAAAATAGCGAAAGCACAACTACTGCCATAAAATCAGACAACCATGAAGCCACTTAAAAACAGATAAACAAAACAAAAAGCTGGACAACAGAGTAATCCAAAAGGAATGCATGATGAACCACATCACATCCCTGCTGTTCTAACCTGCTGCAGTGAGCGGTCAGGGCTGGAATGTACTGGGCCAGGCCAGACCAGGAACCAACCAGAACCAAACTGGACCAGGCCAACACATCAGAAAGCAGAGAAGAGTTCATGACGTAGACCTGGTGTGTGCGTTCTGTCCTGGTAGAGATACACTCAAATATATTGGCACCCTTGCATGATTCACTATGTTTTTTAAGATAAGTTGACATTTAAAAAATATATTGGCACCCTTGCATGATTCACTATGTTTAAGATAAGTTGACATTTAAAAAACATTTGGTGTACACACATGAATTTGTTTTATTTACAACTGCACAGGACCAATACATTTTTTCTTCTAAAATTGAGATTGTTCATTTCAAAGTAAAAAAAGATAGCCTGGACTAAATTATACAAAATTAATTTGGTTGGAAGCAATTATCTTGTTTACGGTGTCATTTCTCTCACCCGTGGTAAGTTGCAGGTGCCTTAAGGGTAAGACATACCCATTCAACCAGTTTTGAAAAGAGAAAACAGAACATTCTGCGCCATTGTAAAGTGCGAGGGTGCCAATATATTTGACTTAATTTGTGGGTAGGTAGGTAGGTAGGTAGGTAGGTAGGTAGGTAGCTGGGACGATGTGGAGGGGAGAGAAGGGGGGGGGGGGGGTTTGGTGTCTTGGACAGGAAAATGAGGAGGGAGGTTGTTCATGTTTAGTGGCACAAGGAGGGCCCGTTGCTCTGGGTTACGGGGGCAGAGCCAGAGATGTCTAGGAAGACGGAGCGCATGAGGTCGTAGGACTTGTTGGAGAGGTCGGCCACGTTGTCTGACGTCATGCCCTTCGTCTCAATCTTCGGAAGGATCTTCAGTGTGATGGTCCCTTGTTAGAACATAGCATAGCATAAATATCAACATCATCGTAAACATCATCACAACAACCCTCATCGTGTCTGCATGGAAGCAAAGGACAACTTATTTTGATAAATAATATTATAAGCCATTAAGAGTAGCTGTGGATAACACCTTTTCAATATGAACTACAAACATCTGTACCCGAGTTGAACTGCTTTTCTTTCCGTAGATAGAAGTTACTGTAGGAGGAGAACACGATGGGAATGATAGGAGCCTGGAACAGAGACAGAAGCAAGAAAGAGAGAGAAGCAAAGAAATATAATTACCATGACAGTTCGTTCCACATTCGATAAGCCCAGGGTACCAAAATACCATTATTTCCACGATCACAAACCAACAAGTAAAATCTACTTTAAGGATGCTTCCCTCCCTCAGGCAAGACAAAGACAAACATGAACACACAGACAAAGACATGCATGGCTGACTGGCCTACACAGACTCTCTGTACACACATCTATGGGCACACACACACATGCACCATCTCCTCCAGCCCTGCAGAGGCAGCCCTAGAGATATCGTTAGCTCTGCATTGGAGTACAACAGTCATGTGTTAATGATATGGGAAACTCAAACATATACCATTCTGCAGAGATCTACTACACAGATTAGGGTTTTGAATTGACCCTTCTGTAGACCAGATTCCTCAGACATTTCTGTGTTAGTTAATATGGACCAGCAGGTCTTGGTTACTGTGTTCCGTCTGTTTCTCAGATCTATCCACTGATACACATCCTTTGATTGAGCATGCAGGCGCACAAGGCCTACATTGAATACAGGCTATACAGACAGACTGTACAATAAACACACACACACTTCGACGCCTCATAACCTGGAGTGAACCTGCGGTGTCGGTCTGGCTCTGTTTCATGTAACGTTATTCTTTACATTTATTTCACCTGTCTCCCTTCCTCAGTCTTTCATTCTCCCCAACACTCATCCGATATCACCCTCCATCTATAACCTTAGAAACCCTTTCCATTAGGCTCTCTGGGTCTCTCTCCCACTGTATTGCTCCCTCAGTCTTTGCTTCTCTCGGTCTCTCTTACTCCCTTTTGTCTTCAATCTGTGTCAAAGGTAGTGAAAATGTCCTCTGCAATTCATATGATGTTCAGTCAGTCTCAATGTTAGGTTGTTAGGTCCCCCTTGTGAACACTGGAATAGAGGCATGCACGCACACACACGGCCCTGTGGCTCACTTGCGCTTGCACTGCCAGGTGGAAGGCTCCCTTCTTGAAGGGCAACAGGTCGCCCCTCTGGTTCCGTGTACCCTCCGGGAACACCCACAGACGGATCTACAGGGGGCAACGGTTAGGGGTCAAAGGTGAGGCCTATGTGGAAGCATGGAAACAGTATTTAAATATCAGTGGTGGAGAAAGGTCTGGACACTAAACCAGAAATAAACATAGAAAAAAATTAAGTATTTTTTATCAAGTTACAAGTATTCAAACTTGGGTTAAGTTTCAGGATATACTGGCTTGGGAATTTAATTAATTTGTTTAATTAATTATTATGATCTAACAGTATGTCACTCCCTGACATCATACATTATTGGGCTTTCAGAATGGAGTTAGTCGTTAGATTGGAAGGCTCCAGAGCACAGCGCGGGTTTACGAATTAATCTGGTCCAATAGATTAGTCCTGTTGATTTACCTGGTCATCCAGCATGGTCTTGGCAGCTTCGGCCATGACACTCTTGGCGTCTCGTGTCTTCTTGCGGTTGATGAAGACGATGCCGCCCAGCCAGCACACGATGCCCACAGTGCCAGCGTACACCAGCTCCTTCTTGGCAACCATGGTGCAGCGATCTGGGAGGACCTCCATTAGACCTGGGGGTTGGAAAGGATCTGTTAGTGGATCTGTTACAGGACCTCCATTAGACCTGAGGAGATCTAGACTATTAGATCTGTCAGGCATTTACACAGGCAGCCCAATATTTTTTCACTAATTAGTCTTTGGACCACTCAGATCAGCACTGAAAAAGAGCTGATGTGAAAAGATGTTTTGATTGGTCAAAAGACCAATTAGTGAAAAAAAATATAAAAATTGGGCTGCCTGTGTAAATGAAGCATTCAAGGATCTTTTAGATCGGATTGCTGGGATATTTCATCTGTATGAAATCGTCATCATGTGGGGTTGAATCTAAAACTTAAGAACCAACCATGCATGTAACTGAATTAACAGTTTTGCACAAGGATTTCATTGACACCACTGAATGATTTGGAATGAGACTAATACCCTGACTACACCGCTCATGTTGCTTGCGCGAGCGTGGCAAAATAAATTTAGAAATCTATGTTATTCAATT
Source organism: Oncorhynchus gorbuscha (assembly GCF_021184085.1). NCBI lineage: Eukaryota > Metazoa > Chordata > Actinopteri > Salmoniformes > Salmonidae > Oncorhynchus > Oncorhynchus gorbuscha. Next base: position 67,959,137 of record NC_060183.1, on the reverse strand, counting down.
ATTGCACCCACTGCTCACGAGCGTCTGCGTTGCCAAGGGCTAAGATAGAAGTCCTTTCTAATTCTGGTGCAGATTGTGCTGCAAGTCCTGCCTCTCCCATCTCCTCATTGGTTTATAGAAGCAGGTACCCACGTGCCATCTCCTCATTGGTTATACCCACGTGGGTGTTTGAAAGATGAACTGTGTTGTCAGTCGTCGTGGTAATACTATGACAGTTTAGATGCCAATCACCATATAAGTTCAAAGATGAAAAAGCCTGGAAGGAGGAGAGATGACTAGAAACGAGTCGGTTTACCTTTTATGTGTGGATTAATTGTCAGAGTAGAGGACCTTGTGCATTTCAGGTAAAATAACAACTCAATATTTATATCAAAGGTCAAATTAGCTAGCAACAGCAAGCTAGCTAAATAGGACAAATTAGCTAGCAAGTGCAAGCTAACTAGCTAAATTGCCATAAATGTTTAATGCTTTTTGTCCTGTCCCCAAATTAAATGTAATTGGTTCAGAGTTTGTTTTGATATTTTAACCTGCGTGTCGTGATCGCGTTTGATGTAGGGGGACAAAATAAATGGATGCAAGATTGCCGGTTTGGGTTCCGTGTTAGCCCTTAAAGGCCCAAGTCTAATAATCAGACCACTGTGCATTAAAAACAAATTAATCAAAATGTTATTGGTCATGTACACATACTATCAAAAGGTGCAGCGAAATACTTATGTTTCTATCTTCAACAGTGCAGTAACACCGAAGAAAACAAACAAATCCCCAAAATAAAAATAAATTAAGAAACATCAGAAGGAGCAATGTCAGAGTCTGGAATATGTAAGGGATTATCAATGAGGGGATGTGTGTTTTATAGAAAATAATGAACGTAGAAGGTTTGTTCCACAACGTACTAACGGAGTGGATCTAACCATCCACAGAGTTGCATTACTTTCCAGAGGACGCATAGCCCCTTGTTGATTATCCCTTACATATTCCAGAGTCTTAAATTACAGCCATGGTACAATGTCACATTTGCCCTAGAAATGTGTATACTTGCCGGTGACAATGAACTATTGCCATTCAATTATTCTGTTCTTGATATACTGTATGGTAGAAGAAAACAGTGCATGCTCTAGAATGCACTTCAAGCAAATCTGAAAAAAAGTACACCGAACATAAATAAATGCAACATACAACAATTTCTATTTACTGAGTTACACAGTTCATATAAAGAAATCAGTCAATTGAAATAAATTCATTAGGCCTTGGATTCAGTCTATGGATTTCACATGACTGGGAATACAGATTTGCATCTGATGTTCACATACAGTACCAGCCAAAAGTTTGGACACCTACTCATTCAAAGATTTTCCATGGCAACCATGTTGCAGAGATCAAACCCAATCGAGATGGTTTGGGATGAGTTGGACCACCGAGTGAAGGAAAAGCAGCCAACAAGTGCTCAGCATATGTAGGAACTACTTCAAGACAGTTGTAAAAGCAATCCAGGTGAAGCTGGTTGAGAGAATGCCAAGAGTGTGCAAAGCTGTCAAAGGCAAAGGGTGGCTACTTTGAAGAATCTCAGATATATTTTGATTTGTTTAACACTTTTTTGGTTAATACATGATTCCATGTGTTATTTAATAGTTTTGATGTCGTCACTACTCTTCTATAGGGTAGAAAACAGGAAAAATAAGGAAAAACCCTTGAATGAGTAGGTGTGCCCAAACTTTTGACTGGTACCTTATTTTTGTGGATTGTCCAACATTGGAGCATGTTTGGAATGGGGGTGTGTAAGTTACAAAACACATGTAAAAGGGTAATATTTAATTTTTTAGGATTGTATTGCCCTTGTGACCCAATAAAAGTGTTTATTTAATACATTTGCAAAAATGTATAAAAACCTGTTTTCGCTTTTTCATTATGGGGTATTGTGTGTAGATTGTTGAGGAAAACATTTTATTTAATCAATTTTAGAATACGGCTGTAACGTAACAGTGTGGAAAAAGTCAAGGAGTCTGAATACTTTCCAAATGCACTGTATGATTGTGTGTGTAGAAAAAATATGAATTGACAAGGTGTGTACAACAGTAGCTATATAGGATGAGCCTTGACTAGAATACAGTATATACAAGGCCTTCAGAAAGTATTCATACCCCTGGACATATTTCACATGGTTGTTTTACAGCCCGAATTAAAAATGGATCAAATATATGTTTTAAATCTCACCCATCTACACACAATACCTCATGACAAAGTGACAAAATATAGATTTTTTCAAAATGAAATATAGAAATCTAACTTCGTTAAGTTCTCCCACCCCTTTGATATGACACTCCAAATTTAATTCAGGTGCATCCAATTTCCTTTGATCATCCTTGAGATCCACTTGTCGCCAATTCAATTGCTTGGACATGAATTAGAAAGAAACATACCCATCTACATAAGGTCCCACAGTTGATAGCGCATGTCAGAGCAGAAACTATACCAAGTCCAGGGAACTGTCCGCAGATCTACGAGATTGTAATTATGCATATCTGGGGAAGGGTATACACATTTCTAGAGCATTTTCAAAATGCAGATCTTTAAAAAAAATCTGCATTTCAAACCATTTCACATGCGCTTTATGTTAGAATTCAAGTGTGATCAGGAGCGCGCAACTAATGTTCTCCTCCACAAAAAAATGCATTAGCGCAACACATTAGGCAGAAAAAAATAATAATTTTCATCAGATGACAGAAGTGCAATGCATAGCAGCTACACAAGTAAATGAGCTTACAATGAAAAAGCAAGGTATTTTTTGCTAAAACTATGCAAGGTCAACAAATGTACAACGTTTATCATAGAAAAAATGTAGCCAGCTACATTTCCTAATATTTTTCTTAAAGTTAATCTTGCATTTACCAGAGTAAAGTAGGCTACACTGAGAAAATAACTTTGACTGATGTGTGAGCGCTGTCTGCATGTTTGTGAATTCTCATCGGAGTGCAAATGTGTAATGCCAAGCACAAATCACAAGAAGCATTTTAGATCTGCGTTTACAAAATGAAGCAATATATTTCTTATGCACGATAAACACAGAATTCTGTGTTAACCCGACCCCGGTAGTGTGCCTAGAGCTGGTCTTCAGACCAAACTGAGCAACCGGGCTAGAAGGACCTTGGTCAGGGAGGTGACCAAGAACCCAATGACCACTGACAGAACTACAGAGCTGTTTGGCTGAGGTGGGAGAACCTGCCAGAAGGACAAAAGTCTCTACAGCACTTCACCAATCGGGACTTTATGGGAAAGTGGCCAGACAGAAGCCACTCCTGAGAAAAAGACATGACAGCATGCAAGATAAGGCAAAAATGCCTGTGGTCTTATGAGACAAAAATGTAACTCTTTGGCCTGAATGCAAAGCGCAATGTCTGGAGAAAACCCATGAAGCATGGTAGTAGCAGCATTATGCTATGTGGACGCTTTTCAGCAGCAGGGACTGGGAGACTGGTAAGGCCAGAGGAAATAATGAAGATCCAGCCAAATCCTAGATGAGAACCTGTTTCATAGTGCAAAAGACCTTAGACTGGGGCCAAGATTTGCATTCCAACAGGACAATGACCACGAGCAACACAGCCAAAGCAATGCTGGAATTGCTTCAGAACAAGAATGTGAAAGTCCTTGAGTGGCCCAGCCAAAGCCCAGACTTGAATCCCATTAAAAATCTGTGGAAAGACTTCCAGATTGCTAATCACCCCGTATAACGTAACAGAGCTTGAAAAATGGGAGGAAATCCAGATGTGCAAAGCTGATACAGACATACCCAAGACGACTCACCAAGCTGTAGTTGCTGCCAAAGGTGATTCTACAAAGCATTGACTCCGGGGTGACGATACTTATGTAAATTAGATATTTCTGTATTCACTTCGTCATTATGAGGTAGTGTGCAGATGGCTGGGGGGAAAAAAATGAATCATTTGAAATTCAGAATGTAACACAAAATGTGGAAGAAGTCAAGGGGTATGAATACTTGCTGAAGTGGGTAAAACATTATAACATTATTAATGTCACCAGTGTTCAATGACTATGTACATAGGGGCAGCAGTCTAAGGTGCAGAGTAGAGTAGGTGGTAGCCAGCTAGTAACAGTGACTAAATTCAGGGCAGGGTACTGGGCGGAGGAGGCTGGCTAGTGGTGACTATTTAACAGTCTGATGGCCTGGAGATAGCCGTTTTTCAGTCTCTCGGTCCCAGCTTTGGTGCACCTGTACAGTCTGCCTTCTGGATGGTAGCTGGTGAACAGGCCGTGGCTTGGGTGGCTGAGGTCCTTGATCTTCTTTGCCTTCCTGTGGCTGTAGATGTCCTGGAGGGCAGGCAGTGTGCCCCTGGTGATGTGTTAGGCTGACCGCACCACCCTCTGGAGAGCCCTGCTGTTGTTGGTAATCACACTGTTGAGTCAGTGGTCTGATCAGTCGACTTCACCCTTTAATGCACAGTAGTCTGATTATTATTGTGAGGAAATGTCTGACCTTGAATGGTGTTCCCTCACCTTATCTCACACTAGCCTTACGAAGTCACAGTTAATATGTCATCTATTTGCAGGGCTCTAGAACTGACCTTTTTTACAAGGAGCACATGTGAGCCTAAATTGAAAAATGTAGACAAAGAAATTAGGAGCACAATGAAACATTTGAAATAATAAAGGGTAGGTAGTAAGGCTGGGCAATATGAACTAAATATATCACAAAATGTTTGATATGTGACAGTATTTTATGTTTCTTAATAATAAAAGTTCTAAATATGCTGTATGAATTGTTCACAAACTATTAAAATGGGGCTCTCTATATATACTTTTTAATCCAAATCCAAAAAAAACAAATATTCAGCATTTTCAATCAATCGCTGCATTTCTATTATCATTTCCACACATGTTGGCAAAAAATATACATTCCTAGTTAATTGGTGATCTGTTGTAAATATGATTATTCTAATTAAATAGTTGGAATATCGTGGGGAGGACCAATGAATAAACGAGGGAGGAATTATTGACAGGGTAGGAACCAAAGTGTTGGTCAGTGTTTCCAGGTGACTCTTACTTCATGTAGCTAGCTAGCTATCCAGCCAACATATCCAGCCTATTTCTCTCTGATAAGATACCGTTGCACAAACATGTGCCAGCACCAAGCCAAGGTAGAAAAATCTACAAAACTCCCATAGCCTACTTCACAGAGAACATGCCGAAAAGTTAAAACAAAAAGGAAAACAGACGAGGTACTACACAAAGAGAAAGCAGGCATGATTCTCTTACATTTTGAACTCACGGCAAGATAGCAACAGAGCCTGCCTTACTAGATAACAGCCTCAAAGCCATAAATAGCATGAGGTGTGGCTAACGTAAGCCACCTTGAGCTAGCTACCAAGCTAGCCTACGAACTATGTAGCCACAGTAGATCTTCCATACGACGTTGAGAAATAGTGCATTGTGGGTAGTTTAGAAGTGATCTGGAAATAAGTTAATATGTAATAACCCCAAAACATACCTATGTTTGTACTTATAGGTAACCAGATCGTGACTATAACTAAGTTACTACATCTTTGACCACACAATTACATTGGTGGGTAAAAACTCATGCTACCTACCCTTTAAAGCAGGGGTCCCCAAACTTTTTCCTGTGAGGGCCACATAACTTTTCCCTTCTCTGATGGGGGGCCGGTGTCAGTTTGTAACAGAAAAAGTGTGACGATCGTAGGGGAGCTTAAAATTTTTATTGTTTTCCAGAAAGCCACACATAACCAAATAACCCTTTCCAGGTTCTTTACAGAAAAAAAGTCAGGAAACAAATAATAACACTATTAATGAAATAAATAATAACTAAATAACCCTCTCTGAGTTCTTCACAGAAAAAACAGGAAATAAATAATAACTAAATAACTCTCTCTGGGTTCTTCATAGAAAAAAAAGCCATGGAACATTAACTTTCTGTCGTGCCATGCACAATCTTAACAGATAAAAGTTCAGCTCAGTTGTCAGAGCAGAATCTCTCTGACACATATGAGCAGTCTCTTAAAGTTCTTGTGTTCCTTCCTTATAATCCTTTTGTAGGTTCCAGTAGGCTTGTAGACACCGCTGTTTGCAGCTCTCTCTCATCAACTTCCCTGTGAAAACCACAAAAGCAGGTTGAGAAACTGAACTATGTGATACAGCACCTACACAGCACAATACATTTCACTACCAGTATGGTTGTAAAGATGGATTTTATCCCAGTAGATTTTATTATGATTATATTTGTTTATGCTCAGAATGACTCATTCAAGTCAGAAAAGTGAGCTTACCTATGTATGTTCATCAGTGTGAACTGTGGGCCTGCATCTGGCTGGTGAGAAGTTGAATATCAGGTTCCATTCTAGTTACAGCCAGTCTCAAGCACTGATGCAAATGTTCATCTGTCAATCTTGATCTCATCGGGGTTTTCAGCAGTTTCATGCGAGAAAAGGTTCTCGCAGATATACACGCTGCCAAAAACTGTGGACATTTTCATTGCGTGTTTTTTGATGTTTGGATATGTGTCGTTTGAGAGGGCGGCATAGAAGTCAATGAGACTGTTGGGCTTGAATGAGACTTTCAGAACATCACAGTTCTGTAACTCAGCCAACTCAAACTGATATGAAGGCTGGGCTTCATCAATGTCGGCAACAAAGGGGTTCTGAAAAAGACGGATTTCTTTTGCATATGAACATGTAGTTCACTGAATCGCACACCGAACTCCGCCTTCAGCATTTCCAGTGCTTCCACACACTTTTCAGCTGGGAACGGGACCGCTGGGTTCTCTGTCGACAGGTTTTGGGTAGCAGGAAGATGGACGAAGTTGCGCTTTTTCACTTGTTCCAAAAGCAGCGCTAATTTCACCTCAAATGCTTTTATGTGTGAATACATGTCGCAAATGAGTTTCCCCTCGCCTTGTAGCTGCAAGTTAAGGCTGTTAAGTATTTCTGTCACATCTGTTAAAAATGTGAGGTGCCATTTCCATTCTGGGTCGATCAGCTCTGGGACCGTTTTGTCTTTTAAAATGAAGAAATGCGTTAATTTCGGGTAGCAGCTCGTAAAAACGCCTCAAAACTCTGCCCCGGCTCAGCCATCGGACCTCTGTGTAGTACAGCACATCTCCGTGCGTAGACTCCAGTTCAGACAGGAATTCTTGGAACTGCCTGTGTTTAAGTCCCTTTGCTCTGATGAAGTTTATGCACGACACCACAACCTTCATTACAGAATCCCACGTCAACACTTTTCAGCACAGTGCTTGCTGGTGAATTAGGCAGTGGACTCGTAGCGGGGCGGTGAGACCCCTTTTTTCCAACTCCCGGTTCATGCGTCCTATTAGACCGCGAGTTTCGCCCACCATGCTAGGAGCCCCGTCAGTCGTGATGCTAGCTAGCTTTGACCAGTCCAGGTCCAACTTCTCCATGGTTTGGCACACTTTGTCAAAAATATCCTCTCCCGTTGTAGTCCCTTTGAGACTTTGGAGGGCTGCCAGCTCCTCGCATATCTCAAAGTTTGCGCTAACTCCACGAATAAAAATGAGCAGTTGCGCTGTGTCTTGCACGTCCGTGCTCTCATCCAGTGCTAATGAAAAAAAGTCAAATTCTTTCGTCTTCTGCTGCAGCTGGGCATATACATTACTCCCGATTTCTTCAACGCGTCTGGTGATTGTACTCGCCGACAGACTTACGGCATTAAATGCATCTTTCTTCTCGGGACACACCTCCTCCGCGACACCATCCATACATTTCTTAACAAACTCTGTCAGTGAAAGGCTTACCGCTTCTTGCTATCAGTTTAGCAACCCGAAAGCTGGCCCGAACGGATGCCTGGTTCAGCTGAGCTTGGCGTACAAATGTATTCTGCTGAGATAGTAGTCCACTTTTTAGCTTTGAGAGTTTGTCTGCTCGTATTTGGCCTTGCAAGCTATTGTACTTGTCTTTGTGACGGGATTCATAGTGTCGGCGAAGATTGTATTCTTTGAATACCGCCACCGTCTCTTGACAGATGAGACAAACAGCCTTTTCTTTGCATTGAACAAAAAAAATAATCGTTTGTCCACTGCAGGTTAAATACCCTGCATTCTGTATCAATTTTTCTCTTACCTAACCTTTTCGCCATTATTCCGTTCTCTCTTTGACAGGGCCGGGCCTAGGATTTTTTTTCTGGAGGCCAAATAGGAAAAAAAATTCGATAGCGTCTCTGGTATTATTCAGAGGGCCGGGCCAAATGTGCTGACGGGCCGTATCCGGCCCGCAGGCCGTAGTTTGGTGACCACTGCTTTAAAGCTAGAATGGTGCTCCTAAATCAATTTCAGGTCGCACAGCAAAAATATTTAGGCACATAGGCGAGCAAAATTATCACACTGTAGAGCCCTGTATTTGTTTGAGGTGGCTGATTACAATCAGTAAAGTTTTGCATTTGATTGGTCTGGAATTTTGTACTGGGTCAAGTCGCCATGCCTTGTAGTGAGTTATAGGGCTGTCGCCGACAAAAAAAAAAATCTTGGTCGACCAAGAGTCGTCTGTTCCTTCGACGAATCGACTGTTCATTAAACTTGTATTTTTCGGTATGTAAACACACCCTATGCGTTTTAATAAAATCAACTATATGTAGGCTACGGAGCTTGTCTGATGCTTTAAGCAGACATCATTATTTAAATCAGACACAAAGGACTCAAGAGGGAGCCAGAAATCAAGATAGCCAAACCAGAAGAAAAAAAAACCTGTTCCCGACCCACCTCTTCCAGCTGCTGCTTGCCTTCGCAGATTCTGTCATTAGGCTACTGAAGTGGCCGCTAATAGGCTACACCAGGGTTCGGCAACCTTTTCCCATTTGGAGTGCCAATTTTTCTTACCCAGGGATGCAAACTGGTGAGGGCCCAAAAAGGTTACACTTTTTTTCACACTGAAACATGCAAACAAATCCCAGGTTTTAACTAATTAAACAAAGAATATGATCTACATCATCAGTATGTGTGTAACATAAAGTGGTTAATGTGAACCGAACTCACAGCTAAAAAATGTAAGGAAAGCAATCCAATGTTATTTGTTGCCCAGACTTCACTGCAAATGACACTCAAGTCTTGAAAACAAACACAGTAATATTGCAGTTAGACATGACAGCCTTTATAATAGAATGTTTGTGACCACACACATCTAAATATTGCACTTGGGGAAAAAACATCTTAAAAATAGAATGAAACAAACAGGCATTACATTTTTGCACTATTATAGTGGCCACTATAGACATCGATCAAGAGCACAAGGCTACATGCAAAAATAACATTCAGAGTAAAAAAATGTAATAATCCCCCTCAAATCCCAAAGGTGTTACTTTCAAGTTCAACACAACTAAAGCAATATCTTTGGGCTACAACTGCACGTTATTACATTGTCTGCCAGTGGAGCGTGTGGCCAGTGGAGCATGATACCCTTTGTTGGCACAATTGATCTCTTTCAGGCAGAGTACACCTGGCATACACCTTTTTATCCACTATATTGAAAGAAGGAAAGTGTGTGGCATTTCATTCACCTCTATTGGCATCCAGCATAAGCCAGGCCCAGCTCCAGCTCCACTTTATCCCTGAATCCATTTGTTTAACAAGCAACGACCTCACTTTCACCTCATGCTCTCATTCTGAAAATTAGAGGGGAAACATTAGTTCGTTCGCTAGTTAACATTTTACACAAATTGCCAGGGTCCAGGCAGGAAGCAACTAACGCGTTAAAACTTGAGGAACGGCAAGGAGTTGTATACCAGTTAACGTTAATACTATAGCAAATTGGTTAGGTTACTAACGTTAGCTAGCTGTCGGACTGTATTAGCCAGCTAATTTTCACACAATAAACTCAATTACTTGATGTGCTCAATATTTCTCTGGCTAGCTAACGGAGAATTTGATCCAGCTACTATAGCAAGATACTTAACAATGCTAACAATTCTTGTTCCACCACACTTTCTCCATAACCTCAAACTTTCCAAATGCCAGTTGTTTTTTGGTCACAGCTCATGAAGTACACTTCATCACCTTCTCATCCCAGTCTCCTTGGTCAGGCTTCTCACCTACCTCTTCGTTATCGTTCGGCAAACTGCCTTTACACCCGACTGCGGTCTTTCCAGAGCGCTCGCCGATTCTGTAATTAGCAAATTGGTTGTCTCTGCTCTTTTCAGCCGCGCGCTGCATTCTGTTATGTGAAGGATTGGCTGAGCCTTAGATACAGACAGTATCGCTTACAAAAGCGCATCACTCGTTCGTTTACAGCCAGTAGTGATCCAAAGACCCCCTCCCGAACTTCTCATCGGATCTACACGAATCACGTAGGTCACCAAATTTGGATTCAAAACGGTAAATTTCACCGAAAAGGATGTTCACTTTAACTAGCTGATCCAGCCACAAGCTTGCACTAACAAACTTGCAGCATTGTATAGAATATTCTGGAACCTCAAGTTTCCAGAACCAGTGAGATCCAGACAGACACAGCTGTAGGCTATTAGCGCAAGGGATAAGAAGTAAAACAGCTGGGCCTCTTAGGACTTTCCACTAGATCAAAGCAGGACTTTCTTTCCCCCTGAGTGGTTTTCGAAAGGGAGAGGACTGGAAAGGTTCAAATAGGCTACATCGAGGAACTATTGTCATTCTCAATGGATGTAAAAACATACTTTGTTTATTTGCCATTTGATGTGAAAAAGAAATTACTTCGAGAAGCGCCAAAGCTCATTAGTGGTGGTGAGTCAAGACACTCAGAAATACTATCAGATCCCCAAATGGGCACATAAACATACAGTTGGCGCAGGCTAGGTAGCCTAGGCCTACTTCTGCGCATAAATCAGGTGCGCGTCCTTACTCAACATTGAGAGGAGCGCTCCAAAACTAAACAATTCATAAATTGACAACTCGTAAATGGAATGAAATAAAAACTTGTGTAGCCGAGGTTTGTGCTCTGCAAACAACGTGTCCACTCCGACAATGACAACTGTAAATGACTAATAATAAATTAAATGCATTAAAACTTCTTAGCACCCCCCCCCCTACTTTGTGCAATTTCCGCCTGAAGACATACCCAAATCTAGCAGCATGTAGCTCAGGCACAGAACCAAGGATATGCATATTCTGGGTACCATTTGAAAGAAAACACTCTGAAGTTTGTGTACATGTGAATTGAATGTAGGAGAATAACAAAATAGATCTGGTTTAGATAAAACAATGGAAAAAAAACATACGTTTTTTTTATCATCTTTCAAATGAACAAGATAAAACAAACATTCAGATAGGATTTTTATTTCTTTTATTTCTTTTATTTCACCTTTATTTAACCAGGTAGGCAAGTTGAGAACAAGTTCTCATTTACAATTGCAACCTGGATGATGTGGACAATTTCAGTGAAAAATACAATAGGGCAACAGTACTTGTGCAAAGTTTCAGAATGATAACTTCCAAAATGAGTGTGCTACATGACATTTATCATGAAATCACCCAGGTGTCCCACACGAGTAGCCCAAATGTACCCAAGTGGCCAAATTGGTGAAGGTATACATTTTGAAACCTAACTATATACAAAATACCAAAATGGTATTCTGACACCCCCCCTCATTTAATAAAAATAGAGGTAAAATCATGGGGGGGGGGGGGTTTATGTATGTATACACACACACACACACACACACACACACACACTTACAAAATAACATGTAACTATTTACACACTTTCAATATTTGGAAGACCCTCAGTCCTCTATCAAATCAATTTATATAGCCCCAGCCTAAAACCCCAAACAGCAAGCAATGCAGGTGTAGAAGCACGGTAGCTAGGAATAACTCCCTAGAAAGGCATAAACCTAGGAAGAAACCTAGAGAGGAACCAGGCTATGAGGGGTGGCCAGTCCTCTTCTGGCTGTGCCGGGTGGAGATCAGTGGTTGTAGAGGGTGCAACAGGACAGCACCTCAGGAGAGAAAGAGAAAGAAGGAGAGAAAGAGAGCAGACTTAAATTCACACAAGACACCGGATAAGACAGGAAAAGTACTCCAGATATAACATACTGACCCTAGCCCCCACCCACTTTGCCATATAATCCCACCAACTTTGCCAAAACTCTAGACAATATTCTGCTGCTGATGCCAGATGCCATAGCAGTCTCTTTCTGATGTAAAGCAGAGGGCCCTGAGCATGTGGTGCATGTGATGGGATACTTTATCTTGCAAGCAACACAGCAACACCTCCATGCTGTGCCCTTTTGGCCCTTAGACACATCCATGCATGCACAAATATATTTGGGCAGATGAGCAGAAGGGACAGGGCTTGTTGCAGTGGTGCTGTTGCTCCTTGATGCTCCCTCTAATGTAGACTGATTGGAGGAAGCATGCTGGCTGTGTTGAGATGTATGAGTTTGCATTCTACACAATACCATTTGAGAGATATATATATATATATATATATAACTCAAAAAAAATAAAGGGAACTCTTAAACAACACAATGCAACTCCAAGTCAATCACACTTCCGTGAAATCAAACTGTCCACTTAGTAAGCAACGCTGATTGACAATACATGTCACATGCTGTTGTGCAAATGGAATAGACAACAGGTGGAAATTATAGGCAATTAGCAAGACACCCCCAATAAAGTAGTGGTTCTGCAGGTGGTGACCACAGACCACCTCAGTTCCTATGCTTCCTGGCTGATGTTTTGGTCACTTTTGAATGCTGGCGGTGCTTTCACTCTAGTGGTAGCATGAGACGGAGTCTACAACCCACACAAGTGGCTCAGGTAGTGCAGCTCATCCAGGATGGCACATCAATGCGAGCTGTGGCAAGAAGGTTTGCGATGTCTGTCAGCGTAGTGTCAAGAGCATGGAGGCGCTACCAGGAGACAGGCCAGTACATCAGGAGACGTGGAGGAGGCCGTAGGAGGGCAACAACCCAGCAGCAGGACCACTCCTTTGTGCAAGGAGGAGCAGGAGGAGCACTGCCAGAGCCCTGCAAAATGACCTCCAGCAAGCCATAAATGTGCATGTGTCTGCTCAAACGGTCAGAAACAGACTCCATGAGGGTGGTATGAGGGCCCAACGTCCACAGGTGGGGGTTGTGCTTATAGCCCAACACCGTGTAGGACGTTTGGCATTTGCCAGAGAACACCAAGATTGGCAAATTCGCCACTGGCGCCCTGTGCTCTTCACAGATGAAAGCAGGTTCACACTGAGCACGTGACAGAGTCTGGAGACGCCGCGGAGAACGTTCTGCTGCCTGCAACATCCTCCACCATGACTGGTTTGGCGGTGGATCAGTCATGGTGTGGGGTGGCATTTCTTTGGGGGGGCCGCACAGCCCTCCATGTGCTCGCCAGAGGTAGCCCGACTGCCATTAGGTACCGAGATGAGATCCTCAGACCCCTTGTGAGACCATATGCTGGTGCGGTTGGCCCTGGGTCCCTCCTAATGCAAGACCATGCTAGACCTCATGTGGCTGGAGTGTGTCAGCAGTTCCTGCAAGTGGAAGGCATTGATGCTATGGAATGACCCGCCCGTTCCCCAGACCTGAATCCAATTGAGCACATCTGGGAAATCATGTCTCGTTCCATCCACCAACGCCACGTTGTACCACAGACTGTCCAGGAGTTGGCGGATGCTTTAGTCCAGGTCTGGGAGGAGATCCCTCAGGAGACCACCCGCCACCTCATCAGGAGCATGCCCAGGCGTTGTAGGGAGGTCATATGAGGCACGTGGAGGCCACATACACTACTGAGCCTCATTTTTACTTGTTATAAGGACATTACATCACAGTTGGATCCGCCTGTAGTGTGGTTTTCCACTTTAATTTTGAGTGTGACTCCAAATCCAGACCTCCATTGATTTTTTTGTGATTTTGTTGTCAGCACATTCAACTATGTAAAGAAAAAAGTATTTAATAAGAATATTTTATTCATTCAGATCTAGGATGTCATTTTAGTGTTCCCTTTATTTTTTTGAGCAGTATGTGTGTGTATATATATTTTACACACACACACACACACACACACACACACACACACAGGTCATTCTCATACAAACAGACACTCACAATGACTAGCTAACGTGTACTTTACCATTTTACCTTTACCATTTCATTACATCTTTATATATTGCAAATAAAACGTAAAAAACAAATAATATTTTATATTAATTTCAAACAACGGCATTAGCATGAAAGCAACTTACCAGTCCAAAACAATGTCCTCTCCGTTCAAAAAATATGCCCCAGTTTCAGTCTTCAAAATGGAGTCTTCAAAAAGCAGATCTGTCTCACTTTCACGATGAATTTCCTCTAAAATTGTTTGTACATTCATATATATCTAGTCTTAGAATTAGCTTTCCTTGACTTATTCGACCATGATATTGGATAAATAAACAGCTGAAGATGCAAGTCACCGAAATACTGCTGTGCGTAATAAGCTTTGCTCCTTCACGGTTGAATTGGCAATGGTGAAAGAACGGTCCTTACGCCAGCGTTCAATGGAAAGGTTTGTTTTACAACAAAGAATCATGGGATATTGCCGTTTACCTCTGCTCATTGGCTATCTACCCAGCTAGATTTCAAGACGATCAGTGGTCATTAAAAGACAGTCAATCAACGAGACAGTGGTCATATAATTGGTGCACAATGGGCTCGTCACTTGTTGTCTTCCAATCGTTTTTTCCGGGTCAATACGTCCCGCAAAATGACCCATCAGGTTTGGTTGTGTTACTTACAAACAAACAGTTGATTGCAAGGAAACCAAACATGACTGGATAAAGTCAGGGAAAGTCTATTTTACGTTGGATGTTACGTCGAAAATTGAATGACACGAAATTCAACGAGATAAGCTTTCACAAAATGTTTTGTGTTAGGCTATAAAAAAAATGGATTTAACCGAACAAAAGACCATTCATTGTGTAACAATGAGCCTTGGGATTGCAACCAGAGCAAGATCTTCAAAAGGTAAATGATTTATTTCAATGCAATCTGTGATTTTGTTACGCAAGCGCTGGCTGAATAAGTCGTTTGATATGGGGGTCTGTGCTCATAATCGCAGCGTATTCTTTCACAATAAATATATTTTTTTAAATCTGACAACGCAGTTGGATTAGCAAGATTCTAGGCTTTCGAACCATGGGAGACACTTGTATTTACATGAATGTTTAATATGACTATTTATGTAGCGATCACCGTATGTTGTCGAATTTAATCTGGCTAATGGGTTCGGTGCGCAGAGAGGTTAACAGAAGTTCCGGTAACCAAACAAACATTGTACTTAGAAATTATGGGAATTAATGGTAACTATACTACTGGTGAGCCATCCCCGTGGCCTACACTATGGATTAGTCCACTGAGACAGGTGTCAATCAAAATGTAATCATTTTAACTGCCCGACTAAAAACAGTTATCGGTCCAACAGCCTATCCACCAACCAGTCGACTAAATAGGGTGAGCCCTAGAGAGTTGTCTGTAGTCAATGTCATCAGTAGTGTATTGATCATTTGAGCGAGTCTGATCTATATCGCTGGCATGTGTCTGGATGGTTGTTTGTTTTGGTGTCCTGTCAACCGAGTTGTCCCAACAAAGTGCTCTTTGAGGCCAGGAGCAGAGAGAAAAGCTAGGGACAGAAGGCCGGGGTTGTTCATGAGGAGGGAAGCTAGGGACAGAAGGCCGGGGTTGTTCATGAGGAGGGAAGCTAGGGACAGAAGGCCGGGGTTGTTCATGAGGAGGGAAGCTAGGGACAGTAAGCCAGGTTGTTCATTGGGTGCGAAGCTAGGGACAGAAGGTCGGGGTTGTTCATGAGGATTGGGATCAGCAGGTGGAGCAGTAGTTCAGTAGATTATCTGTTATGGGAGGTTGGTATGGTAACTCCGACCCTAGATCAGCCATCAACCTCCTGCGGTGTGTTATCAGCTCTAATGAAGCACCTCTCTCCTTCTCCCTCACTGTCACACACTCCTTCTTTCCCTCCCGCTGTCAGACACAATCACCTTCTCCCTCACACATGCTCGCTCCCTCCCTCCCTTGCATTCCTGCTGTCAGTCTCCTAGCGTGTAGTCAGTCTCCTGACTTGCAGCCAGCTCATATCACTCAGTCACCACCAAGACACATACACACTGACTCCGCCAGCTAGTTGTTAAAGTGAACCCCCCCCCACACACACTTAAATCAATGTGACACACAAGGAACACAACCTAGGCCATATGAGCATCCAGTAGGAGACATACTAAGAATTCCTCTCCTGACCAACTCTCTGAATAGACATCATTCAAAGACCTTTAGAATGATAACAAAATCTCCCATGAGGGGATACCAAAGATGATCAATTTCGATGTGAAAATGCATAACACATTCTGCATTCAATAACTAAATTCAGCCAGTCAGCCTCATGGCACTAATTAAGACTAGTGCTGCACAATCCTCTGGTGCCAAGCATAATGCAGTTTATATTGATCCATGCCTTTCTCTAATGTAACCACATTATTTACAAAATACACCATCTTAAAATAGTGCTGTCTAGCCCTAGAGTGAGGATACACAGTCGGTGTTGGGTTTAGACTTAGACAGCCATGGTAGTGATCGGAGCTTGTGTGACGCTATTCCAACTGACAGTTGTCAGTCTTCGCCCACTGAAACCATGCGTATCAATCCCCACTATCCTCCTCTCTCAAAATAGAGTGCTCTGTGACTTGCAGCACTCAAACCATTACTAGAAGATTCCCTTAGGAAGTGAGCTATGGAGGGTAAGGTGGGAGTTAGTGAGAAGGGAGAAACCCAGTGTTTGCATTCAATACAAGAGGGAAGAGACTCAGAGACCAGGGAAATGCCTCGATCCTACTCAAAAGTGTGTGTGTGCACGCGTAAGTGTGCATCTGTGAGTGTGTCGGTCCGTTCATCCATCTGTGTGTGTCTCCTACCCAGTACGTCCAGGGAGCTCTGGTGATTGGAGATGATGACGTAGGGTCCCTCTGTTTGCAGGTGTTCCAAGCCGCTCACGTCAAACCTCAGACCCAGGAAGTACTTCACGTGACGAACCAAAGCACGGATCACCCTGGAAACCAAGAAAGGAACAACAATCAATTCAATCTTTATTTGAAAACCATTTCAGTGTCAAACGGTGTGACTAGAAACAAAACAAAGACATTAACGGCAGAGTTTCAGAGCATCAGTTCTGCTCAGTCCGTGAGCGTCAGTTCTGCTCAGTCCGTGATCGTCAGTTCTGCTCAGTCCGTGATCGCCAGTTCTGCTCAGTCCGTGAGCGCCAGTTCTGCTCAGTCCGTGAGCGCCAGTTCTGCTCAGTCCGTGAGCGCCAGTTCTGCTCAGTCCGTGAGCGCCAGTTCTGCTCAGTCCGTGAGCGCCAGTTCTGCTCAGTCCGTGAGCGCCAGTTCTGCTCAGTCCGTGAGCGCCAGTTCTGCTCAGTCCGTGAGCGCCAGTTCTGCTCAGTCCGTGAGCGCCAGTTCTGCTCAGTCCGTGAGCGCCAGTTCTGCTCAGTCCGTGAGCACCAGTTCTGCTCAGTCCGTGAGCATCAGTTCTGCTCAGTCCGTGAGCATCAGTTCTGCTCAGTCCGTGAGCATCAGTTCTGCTCAGTCCGTGAGCATCAGTTCTGCTCAGTCCGTGAGCATCAGTTCTGCTCAGTCCGTGAGCATCAGTTCTGCTCAGTCCGTGATCACCAGGTGAGCAGACTGATTACCTCCTAATCATAATGAGTAGGCTGTTACACAAAATGTGTATATGTAGTGTATGTGAACATCCCTTGAAATTAGTGAATTTGGCTATTTCAGCCCACACCCGTTGCTGACAGGTGTATAAAATCGAGCACAGTCGAGCAGTCCCCATAGACAAACATTGGCAGTAGAATGGCCCATTCTGAAGAGTTCAGTGACTTTCAACATGGCACCGTCATAGGATGCCACCTTTCCAGCAAGTCAGTTCGTAAAATGTCTGCATTGCTAGAGCTGCCCCGGTCAACTGTAAATGGAAACATCCAGGAGCAACAACGGCTCAGCCGCAAAGTGGTAGGCCACAGAATAAGACTGCCGAGTGCACTCACTATAGACTGCCTCTGGAAGCAACGTCAGCACAAGAACTGTTCGTCGGGAGCTTCATAATATGGGTTTCCATGGCCGAACAGCCGCACACAAGCCTAAGATCACCATGCGCAAAGCCAAGCGTCGGCTGCAGTGGTGTAAAGCTCGCCACCATTAGACTCTGGAGCAGTGGAAATGTGTTCCCTGGAGTACTGAATCACGCTTCACCATCTGTCAGTCTGATGGACAAATTTGGGTTTGGCGGATGACAGGAGAACGCCATCTGCCCAAATGCTTAGTGCCAACTGTAGTTTGGTGGAGGAAGAATAATGGTCTGGGGCTGTTTTTCATGGTTCGGGCCCCCCTTAGTTCCAGTGAAGGGAAATCTTAACATACAATGGCATTCTAGATGATTCTGTGGTTACAACTTTGAGGCAACAGTTTGGGGAAGGCCCTTTCCTGTTTCAGCATGACAATGTCACTGTGCACAAAGCGGGGTCATTACAGAAATGGTTTGTTGAGATCGCTGTGGAAGAACTTGACTGGCCTGCACAGAGCCTCAATTTTAACCCCATCGAAAACCTTTGGGATGGAGTGGAACGCCGACTGCGAGCCAGGCCTAATCGCCTGGCTCGCAGCAATGTTCCATCTAGTGGAAAGCATTCCCAGAAGAGTGGAGATTGTTATAGCAGCAGGGGGGGGGGGGACCAACTCCATATTAATTACAATGACTTCAGAATGAGATTGTTTGATGAGTAAGTGTCCACATACTTTTGCTATGTAGTGTATATTAAAAGTAAAGTTCTTCACATTATGCTATTTGAAAAAACTTTCCAACAATCTCCCCATGGATAATCACCAATCCTCAGTGTGAAAGAGCAGTGGAAGTTATAGGTCTACTGCCTTATTGACCTATGGACAATGAGTTCCATGCGCTCATTTCTTTAGCCGCCAATGGATCACGGTGTATCAATGTGTCCATATGGCAGAGGCTGGTGATCTCGCATTAGTTGACTTATCGATTTAATTCAGATTTTTATGATTAACCACGTGAAAATGATTGAGAAACGAAAACGTTAGTGAAATGAAACTGTTCGACTTAAATGTACATATGAAAATCATAATTGGCACACAGAACGGTAGAAAATGGTAGGATAAATTATGAGCTTCCCCAAACTTGAAACTCACTCACTGCCTATGAAGTCTATGAAATCATTGCCTCCATGGTCAGATTCTGCCTATAGGCTACTTTGAAGCAAGGAAAGACATGCCTCATAATATGAAATACATTTTTTCCCCCCCAGTCATTTTGGCCAGCAACAGTTTTATTTCCAATCGCCTTCTAATTTGATTAAAATTTTCAGCCAAAAGCCAGCGATTGCCAGCTAATGGAAACCCTGACCATCACATACAATAGCATGGTTAGACTCACCATCACATACAATAGCATGGTTAGACTCACCATCACATACAATAGCATGGTTAGACTCACCATCACATACAATAGCATGGTTAGACTCACCATCACATACAATAGCATGGTTAGACTCACCATCACATACAATAGCATGGTTAGACTCACCATCACATACAATAGCATGGTTAGACTCACCATCACATACAATAGCATGGTTAGACTCACCATCACATACAATAGCATGGTTAGACTCACCATCACATACAATAGCATGGTTAGACTCACCATCACATACAATAGCATGGTTAGACTCACCATCACATACAATAGCATGGTTAGACTCACCATCACATACAATAGCATGGTTAGACTCACCATCACATACAATAGCATGGTTAGACTGGTCTGCTGTTCTTGTTCTTACAACCATAATAAGTGGAAAGAAATCGTTCTCTTAGAGTTGGGGTCAGTTATAAAATAGCCTATCCTACGTAACATATGAATAACGATAGCCTGTACTACATTTACATTTACATTTAAGTCATTTAGCAGACGCTCTTATCCAGAGCGACTTACAAATTGGTGCATTCACCTTATGACATCCAGTGGAACAGCCACTTTACAATAGTGCATCTAAATATTTTAAGGGGGGGAGGGGGATAGGCAATGGTATTTAATCATAAACACAATGTTATGTCTAATTCTACCCTAATGCTATTTAGTTTTACACAAAGTAGACCGGCCTGAGATGTCGGTTTCTCATTACTGACTATGTATCTTAGTTTAAGGTAAGCTGAGGCTCTCTGTCAGGAAAGCAATAACAATCATGCTGAAGAGAGGAGGGCAAGGCAGCCATAACATAAACCCCCAGATCTGTCCGGGACACAAGGCTAGCAGAGCATGCTCTCTAACAGATGTCCTTCATTACTGGAAGACTACAGCCTCTGTCCCTAAAGGATGAAGAGGTGTGTGGTTCTGTTTACTCCAGTCTAGCATTCAGCATACTGTCCTTTTATTCTCCACTGGCCCCTCCCTGTGTGGGTTTAGAATACGATCAACACTGCTCAAGTCACAAGAATGAGTGTGTAGAGTAGAATGCAATGAGACTGGATCTGCATGTCAAAATATGATCTTCAAACCAGAATAAAAACACTATCACGACGATAAAACCGTCCAATCTTGCACAATCACGCATGCTTTTGCACAAGGCCTCTATCGACAAGCAAGCTGCTATTCTTATTAGACTACAGCACAGTCGTAAAGAGGAAGACAATTGCCTTAAATTCAGTTGCAACCGCAATGTCAACAACTGACATATCACAACGGTTATCCTCTAATGATCATGTTTAGGTTGTCAGTTTCCTCCTGAATGCCATTGCATGACTGCTCTCTAAAAGACACATTTTAACCCTCGTTTTTAACTATTTCAAAACGAGCAAAGCCAACAGTATCTTCAACAAAAGTCTACCGTGTAAGTGTTTCACAAAGCGTTTTAATTAAATATTAATTGAGCAAGGTCAGGGGGACCTCAATTCTATCCCAAAGTATTGTTCCAGTTTCAACAGATAAACGTGCCAAAGTTCCAGTCTAAGCAGTCCGAGACAGTTGACATAACCCAGAGAAAAAAAGAAAGAGTTGACAGCACACTGCAATACACTACATAGCACATCATGGTTCACTAGCACTGATAATAAGCCATTCCCCTTGAGCAGTGTCTAAACCTCATTTGTTTCCATCCCAAAACTCTGTGTGACAATTCAGGTTGGAATCTTGTAGCAACATTCCTATAGGGATGTAGACAGTGCCTTCGCTGTCTTGGTTGAGAATAAAATGACTCTACAAAAACAGTCTCCCATTCTAGAATAATTGCTAAAAATGCCTTTTGCCATGTGATAATGCTCAACACACCGGCACTAGTTTGGCAGGAAAACATGGCCAACCTATAAGGCTTTCAAAGACACTAAGCATTGAGTGGGTGTTTGACCTGGGGCTGTAAACTATGGTCATTCACACAGAGTGAGCGAGGATCAAGAGTCCCAGTTCCCACGAGAGGTCGACTGATTCATCGGAATGGCCGATTAATTGGGGCCGATTTAAAGTTTTCATAACGATCGGAAATCGGTATTTTGGACACTGATTTAAATTTGTATTTATTTATTTAAATCTTTATTTAACGAGGCAAGTCAGTTAAGAACACATTCTTATTTTCAATGACTGCCTAGGAACAATGGGTTAACTGCCTCGTTCAGGGGCAGAACGACAGATTTACCTTGTCAGCTCGGGGGATTCAATCTTGCCACATTAGTTAACCACCATCCTTTGCACTTCACGAGGAGCCTGCCTGTTACGCGAATACAGTAAGCCAAGGTAAGTTTCTAGCTTGCATTAAACTTATAAAAAACAATCAATCAATCATAATCACTAGTTAAACTAGTAATATCAACCATGTGTAGTTACCTAGTGTGTCCTGCGTTGCATATAATTGATGCGGTGCGTATCATTGCTCCAATGTGTACCTAACGATAAACATCAATGCCTTTCTTAAAGTCAATACACAGAAGTATATATTTTTAAACCTGCATATTTAGCTAAAAGAAATCCAGGTCAGCAGGCAATATTAACCAGGTGAAATTGTCACTTCTCTTGCGTTCATTGCACGCAGAGTCAGTATATGCAACAGTTTAGGCCGCCTAATTTGCCAGAATTTTACGTAATTATGACATAACATTGAATGTTGTGCAATGTAACAGGAATATTTAGACTTATGGATGCCACCCCTTAGATAAAATACGGAACGGTTCCGTATTTCACTGAAAGAATAAACGTCTTGTTTTCGAGATGATAGTTTCCGGATTCGACCATATTAATGACCTAAGGCTCATATTTCTGTGTGTTATTATGTTATAACTAAGTCTATGATTTGATAGAGCAGTCTGACTGAGCGATGGTAGGCAGCAGCAGGCTCATAAGCATTCATTCAAACAGCACTTGTGTGTTTTGCCAGCAGCTCGTCGCTGTGCTTCAAGCACTGCGCTGTTTATGACTTCAAGCCTATCAACTCCCGAGATTAGGCTGGTGTAACCGATGTGAAATGGCTAGCTAGTTAGCGGGGTGCGCGCTGATAGCGTTTCAAAAGTCACTCGCTCTGAGACTTTTGTAGAGCGATGGGTAACGCTGCTTCGAGGGTGGCTGTTGTGTTCCTGGTTCGAGCCCAGGTAAGAGCGAGGAGAGGGACGGAAGCTATACTGTGACACTGGCAATACTAAAGTTCCTATAAGAACATCCAATAGTCAAATACAAATGGTAGAGAGAGAACTAGTCAACCTAAAACTTCTTACCCGGGAATATTGAAGACTCATGTTAAAAGCAACCACCAGCTTTCATATGTTCTGAGTAAGGAACTTAAACGTTCTTACATAGCACATATTGCACTTTTACAACACTTTGTTTTTTCATTATTTAAACCAAATTTAACATGTTTCAATTTTTATTTGAGGCTAAATTGATTTTAGTGATGTATTATATTAAGTTAAAAGTGTTCATTCAGTATTGTTGTAATTGTCATTATTACAAATAAATGTAAATTATATTATTATTATTTTGTATTTTTTTTAAATCATCCGATTAATCGGTAGTGGCTTTTTTTGGTCCTCCAATAATCGGCATCGGCGTTGAAAAATCATAATCGGTCGACCTCTAGTTCCCACTAGCAATTTGAGGGTAGATGACCGTGACAGGCTGTGCTATCCTTCCGTGTTGAATCAGTCAACTCTTTCTAATACGGCCTGCCCCCTCTCGGTCTGTGTCACTGTGTGTCTGGATCTCCATCTTCCACTTCTCCCCACACGCTCCCTCACACACTCAATCTCTCTGTCTCTCACACACATGCAAAAAACACACACACACTTGTTGGCGACTGTGAAAATGGTCCAGCTGCAGAAAACCTTTGGGTTAAGAGAATACTGCCAGGTGCAACATGACACCACAGCCAATACTTCTGGTCTGCACACCTGGCTGTGAAACAGTTCTGTTATTCCAAGAGCACTGAACCTGAGCCAAGTCAGTCTGCCAGTTGTGTTATCACTAACATAAAGGACAACAGGCAGCACAAGGCTGGGGAAGACATACATTGATTTCTAGGGTACCTTTCGGAAGAGATAAGTTACAACCAGCCGGTAACATGACTCTGAAAGGGAGAGACTATCTGACCCCCAACTCCTCTCTTATTGTGTCCAACCGGCCATGTCGTCTCACTAGCCACAGTAAAATATGTCCCAATCCCTCTGGCCTGCAGACCAGTTGACTGACGTTTGCATTCTTGGGCACAGGGACTGTCTAAATGACTATGGCCCCTTAACACTCACATCTGTAGCCATTAAATGTTTTTAAAGGCTGCTCCAGGCTCACATCAATACCATCATTCTAGATCAAAAAGTTCTACAGCTGCTTCAATGACAGCATGTTGACGGGCTGCATCTCCGCTTGGTATCACAACTGCATGGCATCTGACCGCAAGGATCCACAGAGGGTAGTGCACACAAGCCAGTACATCCCTGGGCCAAGCTCCCTGCCATCCAGGACCTCTATACCAGGCAGTGTCAGAGAAAGGCCCTAAAAATGGACAAAGACTCCAGCCACCCTAGTCATACACGGTGGTCTCTGCTACTGCACGGCAGTAATTCATTGCCATTTACTCAGCTGGGCCAGGGGCGCTTTAATTAGGTCAGGTGGAAATGTCCGACAGATCTCAACTCCATAAAAGGAGGAAATTGCCATCGCCTGATCTCGCTGCTTTCTCTTCCTTAACTCCATCTGATCCAGAAGTTCTGTGCCTCCATGAATCCACATAAGTCCACCGACTCTTACCTTTCATCTGAATTATCTGTGGCGATCGGGAGAGTGGGCCATTCAGTTACTGTTAATAGTTATTACCGCGGAGCGCGGCTTGGAGCGCAGCTTGGAGCGCAGCTTCAAACATATTGTGTAATGTGAATTGTCAATGATCACGGCCCTACGGATCCTCATAGGCCAATTATGCAATCGATATGGTTCATGTGTATTGAAATCAATTATATGTACACATGAAGACAATTGAAAGAGTGAAATGAGAAACGTCATTGTTTGCTAACTGATTGACTTTGATAATGGGGATTATAGATTGTATAACCATTCACCGTTTGTATTCTTTCATGATTTATGATGAATAGTTACGAGCCTAAATGACTCGCGGATGATTACTATTGACTTAATGAACTGAACTGTTGAACTCCCTAACTTATGTTAATAATGAATGATCTGATTTGATCTTTGATTATGAATTTGATTGGATACATGTTATTTGTTTCCTTTGTGATGCAGCACAGACTACTCAGTAAATATACCACTTTATGGTTAAAGGAATTCCTTCCTCAGTCTCATCCATTCCTCTGTCACCTGACACGTGACCACCTGTTCACCTTCACTGTCAGTCATTCTACCTGTCCAGCTACCCACAGATTCCACTAATCTTTCAGGTACCGATGCTCCATGTCTGGAACCAACAGGATCCTAAAACAGCTTCTACCCCCAAGCTATTAGACTGCTAAATAGTTAAGTAGTTAACCAAATAGCTACCCAAACATTCTGCATAGACCAGTGTTCCACTTACACTGCTGCTACTGGTTACTGTCACTTTATTCCTAGTCATGTACATACAGTATCTACCTCAAATACCTCGTACCCCGGCACATCGATATAATACCTGGTACCCCTTGTAACGTTACTCATTGAGTACTTTTACATGCACAGTAATAATTCGATATTAATAACCCCCTGGAGTCTACGTGCGCCCCCCGCAAAAATCTTATCTGCATAAGATATGGCCGGACGATATGGCCGAAATATATCACGGCATTTAAAAAACCTATTTTTTTACAGTAAGGTAGTGTTTAACTGTATTTTAGAATCGAAATTCTCTTTAGGAGTAGTGCGTGACCGTTTGGTGGCAACACATACATTCCAAGTGATTTCAATGGGTATTTCTCCATTCTGATTGCTATTAAATTCAACTTCATACATTTTTACATTTACATTTACATTTAAGTCATTTAGCAGACGCTCTTATCCAGAGCGACTTACAAATTTTATTTGCAATTCCACAGCCACATAGGGCTGGACGATATTGAACAAAATGTTGCAATTGCGATTTGAATTGCGATTTACACCTGACAAATATGTCAAACTCAACCATTTCAAATATTTTACTGAGTTATTTCATATAAGGATATAAGTCAATTGAAGACATTTGACGAACTGAAATAAATGTGTAAAATCGTCTAAATGTCTGTTTTTGCTTTGTCATTATGGGGTATTGTTTGTTGATTGATGAGGGGTGAAAAACGATCATCTATTTTTGAATAAGGCCATAACGTAACAACATTTTGAAAAAGTCAAGGGGTCTGAATACATTCCGAATACACCGTGTCCAATCACATTAAACCAACTGATCAAATAAAACATCTTGCCTTGGTCCTGTTTAGACTTGAGACACAAAATCGATGACAACAATGCATGGATTAAAGTGCCATTTTTTGCAGTTGTTGGTTTAAATCTGTGCAAAAAAAAACATGCCTGTTGGATACATGTTTGGACCTGGTTTCCAGCCACGAAAATGTCGGGCCCTGAGGCCATGTCTGAATGCCATATGTAACGACAACGTTAGCAAACTACCTAGCATTAGCCGCATGATACCGTACAGAAAGTCCCAAACATCTGGCAATGCATTGGAGCTAGCTCGCTAGCCTTCTTACCAACCGCTGGATAGCCATCTCGCAGTCCGTTACAAAATGCAACAACGAATAGGTGAAAATATCTGCAAATACTTTTCCTGAAAGTAGAAACAAATAGTGATGTTATGGTTGCATTATTTCAGTCTTTGGCGAGCTATATAGCTACTGTAGCCATCTTCCATTCCCATGAGCAAACGTTAGCTAGCAATGCACGGCTCGCGTTGTTGTACAACCTGGAACTTACCTCATGTTTTCGATGTCCCTGCCGCCGCTTTTCAGAATACTAAGCAGAATCGCAATCGCAGCCAAAATCATCATATAGGCCACGTAGAAACACTTTTTAAAATAAAAAACAAAAGTGCTGCTGGTCCATAGCAAGAGTGGGACCAGCAGCAGTAGGAACACCAAGAGCGCATCCATACTGATTCCTCCACTGATATTGCCAGCAAGAGTCTCTGATGGTGCTAGCTAATGTTGTGCAATCATTAGCAGCACTGTGTGGCACCGACTGACATTACAACTGGCAAGAGGCAACACACAACTTGTGCAACTTCGGTGGTGCACGACTCGTTCTCTAGATTAATATAACTCGTGGACAACACTGTTCAGTCAACGATGGTGAAAGGCAGCCTCGTGTAGAGGTTCTTTAGGTAAATTGCCATGGAATTCGATGTTTTTTTCTGTTTCCGGTTGCACCTTATATGGTTCCTCGGTCACCGCTCTCAGATCACGTTCAGTGATGACAGCCCAGCCCAAAGCAAATACTGTAGTAACGGTTTCCAGAAGTAGGGAATGTAGAAGAGCAAGCTTTGTATTGTGACTAATCTTTTCTTTTAAATAAGTTGTAAAATATTTTTTTAAATAACATTACGGTTTCAACAGATGTAGCTTGCAGGCTGCATTTATACATCCAGCTAATGACTTAGGCTGCTGATCTCATTGAAAAATGCATTAAGTTACTGTTGATGCCTGGGGCCAAACTCAAGTCAAAACTCGTGTTATTTGTCATCCTCTTAAAATCTTCATAAAATATTTGTTGGGCTGTACAGCATCTCATTCTCTCTCTCTCTCTGTGTCGGCAAAGGGTGGCTACTTTGAATAATCCCAATATAAAATATATTTTGATTTGTCTAGCACTTTTTTGGTTACTACATGATTCCATATGTGTTATTTCATAGCATTGATGTCTTTACTATGATTCTACAATGTATAGAATAGTTTTTAAAATTAAGAAAAACCCTTGAATGAGTAGGTGTTTCCAAGCTTTTGACTGGTACTGTATATACAATATCTTTGTTGTTCTGTCCTTTTAAACATGTCTGAAGTAGGATAAATCATGTATTTAATATATGACACAGAAAACACAGACTTTGATTGGCATCTGAACCAGGATGACTCATGTTTGACTCACACACACCGTGGGACTGAGGATGCTCTGAAATACATGTTGGTGGACTCCCTGTCAGGATGGCTCAATACACTCAACAAGATGGATCTGATGGTTAGAGGTCTTCAGAAGAAAAAGCAGGAAGATGAGCGGAAAAGCCAATCATGAGTGTATGCAACAAAACCCTTTTCCGCTATGGTCCAAGCGTAACCAGATTTAAGCATTTCTGACAGTGAAGAGACATTTACACGTTTATCCCTCTTATAGATCAAGATGTTAAGTCATCAATATGCCAGATTAAGACTACAGATAAAACAGGATTAGTTGTGATAATCCAGGAGCGTAATCTAGCCCTGCCCGGTGCCTCAGGCTTTAGACCGTGTATCTGCTGTTTGTTAACTAGAGATGCTTTGGACCATGGCCAGATAATCAATCACTGAGTGACTGCAGTGATTCTTACTATTCCACTACTACTGTTCTAGTCAGTCAAAAGCTGTAAACCTGCAGCTTCAGGAGTAGACAAAATAGCATTGATTCATTATGATTGTCATTCACTGTCATTATTTACAAAGTCAACATTGTTTTACGTTTTTTATCAAATCATTAGTTGCTGTAATCTGATTGTAAGAAGCCTCCGAAAGTTATTGGATTATTTATATCCTACTACATCATAGAAAATAGTTTATGGTTTTGGACAAGAGCCCAAAGATTTCCTTAGAAAATTACAGTGTTGTTTATTGCATATGTATCAATAAATGTTTTATTTTTCATGTTGAACTGAGTTGGTTTTTCCCCAGCTTCTTCTCCTCATGTAAAATCAACCCGGTACCAAGCTGAGAATTCTTATTGTGGAGTTGAAAATTCTCAGCCTGTACCCTATTTTTGTCAATAATTGAAGGTGTTCTGTCTCCACCTACTGGAGATTAGATTAACTGCATCCCATTTAAGTTTTCAGCTCAGTTCCAAGAACGAAGTGTGACTTAATAGCGTAAATCCTTTTTTGTCCCACTGTAGATGTCTGTTTATTACAGTAATGTCTGTTTTCCTGAATAGTCTACAGTTATCATTGGATCTTATTTTGTTTTTGCTTTACCTTTATTTAACTAGGCAAATCAGTTAAGAACACATTTTTATTTACAATAATGGCCTACCCCAGGCAAACTCCCCTAACCTGGACAACTCTGGGCCAATTGTGTGCTGCACTTATCACTCTCTCACTTCACAATAATCAAACCAGAGAGCAACTGTAGCCTACCTGTATAGGAGTGTCACCTAATGCCTGACATTTACATGACAGAAACTGAAGTCAAAGAGAAGGAAAGGGGATACTTAGCCAGTTGTAGAACTGAATGCATGTGTCTTCCACATTTGACCCAAACCCTCTGAATCAGAGAGATGTGGGGGGCTGCCTTAAGCAACATTCATGTGCAGGGGTCTGCCTTAATCAACATCTTCATCAGCTCAGGGATTCAATCAAGCAAACTTTCGGTTACTGGACCAACGCACCTACCCACCAGGCTACCTGTGAAATGGGCAGTATCTAGTAGCCTCAGGTATTACCATGTGTCACCTTAGAGATCCTTAGTCATACAACTATAGTAGCTAAGGGAACAAAGTAACCACACTGCATTGTCACTTAAAATGTACTGTATCTGTGATCTAAATTGATAGTTGGGTCATTTTTTATTTAGCCTTTATTTAACTAGGCAAGTCAGTTAAGAACAAATTCTTATTTACAATGACGGCCTACCCCGGCCAAACCCGGACCAATTGTGCACCACCCTATTGGACTCCCAATCACGGCTGGATGTGACACAGCCTGCATTCAAACCAGGGACTGACACCTCTTGCACTGAGATACAGTGTCTTAGACCGCTGCGCCACTCAGGAGCCTCGGGAGTCATGGGGTGGGGGCTTTCTGATGAGTTGGATCTGGGGTTGTCGGACCAAATCGGTCTTATTTAAAACAATCTTATCACAGTCTCTCTCACAGTACACAACCATGCACTGACTCGCACAACAATCCTTTTAAAAGACACCATTTACCATTCACCCTGTTTCCACAAGTTCCGGTTTTAATATTTCCTGTCAGTGACAAGGCATGTAAACATACATAACTAAAACCACTTGACTGAGTGAGTGAGTGGTGTTGTATTGTGCTTCTGTGTGTTTGACTTACAGGAGCCCTCAGACTAACAAGCCATCCTTCACCATGGTGACACAGGTGTTTGGGCCTGTCAGAAAGAAAGATGACTGGGTCCTAGTTTGAAAATGATTGATTCACCAATCCTGCATCCTCTAGAATAGTAGTAGAAGTTAATTGACTTGCTTACATGCCTTCAGAATGAGGTTCTTATTCTCAACATCCCATTTACCCCACTTTGCCTTCTCATTATCGAAACAGATAGCTAAAATACATTTTTAAAAGTCTGATTGAATTTAATGATTTTATCATTTAATTTTAAATATTTTTACTTTCAGTTTGGTTGAACTCAGTCCTTTTCATTGGGGGAGCAAAATAAAAAATCTTATACATTTATTTGTTCATTACTTTTTTGGAAATTGTGGTAAAATGCATAATATCTGATCAAAAAACATACAAATAATAATGAAACGGATATTTGCAGATCCTAATCTCAGTGATCCAAGAGCATATTTCGTGAAAAATGACAGTTGAAAAATGTTTGGTTAAATGAGAATGACCCATATCTTCTTTCACTGCCAGCCATCATAGGATATAACAGCCCACAGCTGTCTGGCCCTAGTGTTAATTTACAGCGAGTGCATCAGGCTGTGGTGGTGCGTGCAGTTAGACACACTGGAGCATTTGGACATATCTCAATTATACACGAAGACAGTGGGCCATGGGCCATTAGGACACATCTAAATTATACATGAAGGTCAGTGGGCCATTAGGACACATCTCAATTATACAAGACGACAGTGGGACATTATGACATCTCAATTATAAATGGAGACATTGGGCCATTGGCCATTAGGACACATTTCAATTATAAATGAAGACAGTGGGCCATGGGTCATTAGGACACATCTCAATTATACATGAAGACAGTGGGCCATTATGACATCTCAATTATACATGAAGACAGTGTGCCATTATGACATCTCAATTATACATGAAGACAGTGTGCCATTATGACATCTCAATTATACATGAAGACAGTGGGCCATTATGACATCTCAATTATACATGAAGACAGTGGGCCATGGGCCATTAGGACACATCTAAATTATACATGAAGGTCAGTGGGCCATTAGGACACATCTCAATTATACAAGACGACAGTGGGACATTATGACATCTCAATTATACATGAAGACAGTGGGCCATTATGACATCTCAATTATACATGAAGACAGTGTGCCATTATGACATCTCAATTATACATGAAGACAGTGTGCCATTATGACATCTCAATTATACATGAAGACAGTGTGCCATTATGACATCTCAATTATACATGAAGACAGTGTGCCATTATGACATCTCAATTATACATGAAGACAGTGTGCCATTATGACATCTCAATTATACATGAAGACAGTGGGCCATTATGACATCTCAATTATACATGAAGACAGTGTGCCATTATGACATCTCAATTATACATGAAGACAGTGGGCCATTATGACATCTCAATTATACATGAAGACAGTGTGCCATTATGACATCTCAATTATACATGAAGACAGTGTGCCATTATGACATCTCAATTATACATGAAGACAGTGTGCCATTATGACATCTCAATTATACATGAAGACAGTGGGCCATTATGACATCTCAATTATACATGAAGGTCAGTGGGCCATTATGACATCTCAATTATACATGAAGGTCAGTGGGTCATTAGGACACATCTCAATTATACATGAAGAAAGTGGGTCATTAGGACACATCTCAATTATACATGAAGGTCAGTGGGTCATTAGGACACATCTCAATTATACATGAAGGTCAATGGGTCATTAGGACACATCTCAATTATACATGAAGGTCAGTGGGTCATTAGGACACATCTCAATTATACATGAAGGTCAGTGGGTCATTAGGACACATCTCAATTATACATGAAGACAGTGGGCCATGGGCCATTAGGACACATCTAAATTATACATGAAGGTCAGTGGGCCATTAGGACACATCTCAATTATACAAGACGACAGTGGGACATTATGACATCTCAATTATACATGAAGACAGTGGGCCATTATGACATCTCAATTATACATGAAGACAGTGTGCCATTATGACATCTCAATTATACATGAAGACAGTGTGCCATTATGACATCTCAATTATACATGAAGACAGTGTGCCATTATGACATCTCAATTATACATGAAGACAGTGTGCCATTATGACATCTCAATTATACATGAAGACAGTGTGCCATTATGACATCTCAATTATACATGAAGACAGTGTGCCATTATGACATCTCAATTATACATGAAGACAGTGTGCCATTATGACATCTCAATTATACATGAAGACAGTGTGCCATTATGACATCTCAATTATACATGAAGACAGTGTGCCATTATGACATCTCAATTATACATGAAGACAGTGTGCCATTATGGCCATTATGACATCTCAATTATACATGAAGACAGTGTGCCATTATGACATCTCAATTATACATGAAGACAGTGGGCCATTATGACATCTCAATTATACATGAAGACAGTGTGCCATTATGACATCTCAATTATACATGAAGACAGTGTGCCATTATGACATCTCAATTATACATGAAGACAGTGTGCCATTATGACATCTCAATTATACATGAAGGTCAGTGGGCCATTATGACATCTCAATTATACATGAAGAAAGTGGGTCATTGGCCATTAGGACACATCTCAATTATACATGAAGGTCAGTGGGTCATTAGGACACATCTCAATTATACATGAAGGTCAATGGGTCATTAGGACACATCTCAATTATACATGAAGGTCAGTGGGTCATTAGGACACATCTCAATTATACATGAAGGTCAGTGGGTCATTAGGACACATCTCAATTATACATGAAGGTCAGTGGGTCATTAGGACACATCTCAATTATACATGAAGGTCAGTGGGTCATTAGGACACATCTCAATTATACATGAAGGTCAGTGGGTCATTAGGACACATCTCAATTGTATATGAAGAAAGTGGGCCATTGGCCATTATGACACATCTCAATTATAAATGAAGACAGTGGGCCAACAGTCATTAGGACACATCTCAATTTTACATAAAAGTCAGTGGGCCATTATGACACATCTCAATTATAAATGAAGACAGCGGGCCATTGGCCATAACGACACATCTCATTAATACACGAAGACAGTGGGCCATTGGCCATTAGGACACATCTTAATTATACATGAAGACAGTGGACCATGGGTTATTAGGACACATCTTAATTATACATGAAGACAGTGGACCATGG
The DNA here is from genome assembly GCF_021184085.1 of Oncorhynchus gorbuscha. Classification (NCBI taxonomy): domain Eukaryota; kingdom Metazoa; phylum Chordata; class Actinopteri; order Salmoniformes; family Salmonidae; genus Oncorhynchus; species Oncorhynchus gorbuscha. The sequence continues at coordinate 67,926,082 of NC_060183.1, read as the reverse complement.
GTTATTAGGACACATCTCAATTATACATGAAGACAGTGGACCATTGGCCATTAGGACACATCTCAATTATACATGAAGACAGTGGACCATTGACACATCTCAATTATACATGAAGGCCATTAGGACACATCTCAATTATACATGAAGACAGTGGACCATGGGTTATTAGGACACATCTCAATTATACATGAAGACAGTGGACCATGGGTTATTAGGACACATCTCAATTATACATGAAGACAGTGGTCCATGGGTTATTAGGACACATCTTAATTATACATGAAGACAGTGGACCATGGGTTATTAGGACACATCTTAATTATACATGAAGACAGTGGACCATGGGTTATTAGGACACATCTTAATTATACATGAAGACAGTGGACCATTGGCCATTAGGACACATCTCAATTATACATGAAGACAGTGGACCATGGGTTATTAGGACACATCTTAATTATACATGAAGACAGTGGACCATGGGTTATTAGGACACATCTTAATTATACATGAAGACAGTGGACCATTGGCCATTAGGACACATCTCAATTATACATGAAGACAGTGGACCATTGGCCATTAGGACACATCTCAATTATACATGAAGACAGTGGACCATTGGCCATTAGGACACATCTCAATTATACATGAAGACAGTGGACCATTGGCCATTAGGACACATCTCAATTATACATGAAGACAGTGGACCATTGGCCATTAGGACACATCTCAATTATACATGAAGACAGTGGACCATGGGTTATTAGGACACATCTTAATTATACATGAAGACAGTGGACCATGGGTTATTAGGACACATCTTAATTATACATGAAGACAGTGGACCATTGGCCATTAGGACACATCTCAATTATACATGAAGACAGTGGACCATTGGCCATTAGGACACATCTCAATTATACATGAAGACAGTGGACCATGGGTTATTAGGACACATCTCAATTATACATGAAGACAGTGGACCATTGGCCATTAGGACACATCTCAATTATACATGAAGACAGTGGACCATTGGCCATTAGGACACATCTCAATTATACATGAAGACAGTGGACCATTGGCCATTAGGACACATCTCAATTATACATGAAGACAGTGGACCATTGGCCATTAGGACACATCTCAATTATACATGAAGACAGTGGACCATTGGCCATTAGGACACATCTCAATTATACATGAAGACAGTGGACCATGGGTTATTAGGACACATCTCAATTATACATGAAGACAGTGGACCATGGGTTATTAGGACACATCTCAATTATACATGAAGACAGTGGACCATGGGTTATTAGGACACATCTTAATTATACATGAAGACAGTGGACCATGGGTTATTAGGACACATCTCAATTATACATGAAGACAGTGGGCCATGGGTTATTAGGACACATCTTAATTATACATGAAGACAGTGGACCATGGGTTATTAGGACACATCTCAATTATACATGAAGACAGTGGACCATGGGTTATTAGGACACATCTTAATTATACATGAAGACACAGTGGACCATGGGTTATTAGGACACATCTCAATTATACATGAAGACAGTGGACCATGGGTTATTAGGACACATCTCAATTATACATGAAGACAGTGGACCATTGGTTATTAGGACACATCTTAATTATACATGAAGACAGTGGACCATGGGTTATTAGGACACATCTCAATTATACATGAAGACAGTGGACCATTGGCCATTAGGACACATCTCAATTATACATGAAGACAGTGGACCATGGGTTATTAGGACACATCTCAATTATACATGAAGACAGTGGACCATGGGTTATTAGGACACATCTCATTTATACATGAAGACAGTGGGCAATGACCATGGACCATTAGGACACATCTCAATTATAAATGAGGCCATATTAGCGAAGTAATTACAATTTAGCTAAGTAACACTGGAGTGATAGATGAGCAGATGTTGATGTGCAAGTAGAAATACTGGTGTGCAAAAGAGCAGAAAAGTAAAGAAAAATAATATGGGGATGAGGTAGGTAGATTGGGTGGGCTATTTACAGATGGGCTATGTACAGCTGCAGTGATCGGTTAGCTGCTCAGATAGTTGATGTTTAAAGTTGGTGAAGGAAATGATAGTCTCCAACTTCAGCGATTTTTGCAATTCGTTCCAGTCACTGGTAGCAGAGAAAGGAAAGGCGGCCAAATGAGGTGTTGGCTTTGTGGATGTTGTTATCGTGACCAGTGAACTGAGATAAGGTGGAGCTTTACCTAGCATAGACTTATAGATGACCAGCCCAGGGCCAGCCGACTAGAGCATACAGGTCGCAGTGGTGGTATAAGGTGATTTGGTAACAAAACGGATGGCACTGTGATAGACTGCATCCAGTTTGCTGAGTAGAGTGTTGAAAGCTATTTTGTAGATGACATCGCCGAAGTCGAGGATCGGTAGGATAGTCAGTTTTACTAGGGTAAGTTTGGCAGCGTGAGTGAAGGAGACTTTGTTGCGAAATAGAAAGCCGATTCTAGATTTGACTTTGGATTGGAGATGTTTAATATGAGACTGGAAGGAGAGTTTACAGTCTAGCCAAACACCTAGGTATTTATAGTTGTCCACATATTCTAGGTCGGAACCGTCCTAGTAATGTCATCAATCAAATCAAACTTTATTTATAAAACACATTTCTTACCACAAATCCTTTTCAAGGTGTTCAAAGTCATGCATTGAAAGGCATGTGGCACTTAACATCCTTCCTCTTGGCAGGTCTCTATAGGTGACCAGGGGATTCTAACATTCAAATGCTTCCATGAAGATCATACAGTAAGTGTAGCCATGCAGCCTATTTTGGTGGTTCACAATATCGGCGGCACGGATGTGGAACGTGAGTGGAGGAAGCCTGCCATGCCCAACCAGGTGCAGTCAGTGGAGGACCTGTACCCGGCCGAAGACTACAGCCTTCTGTCCTGAGAGCCCACAGAGGAGGATCTTCAGTGGCTAAGGGCCAGCAATTATGTAGCAGGGGTTAGGGCCAAGCATTTTAATATGTCACTGCTATAAAGGGTCCTCAGATCACAGGGGTTGTTTGTGTATTGGGGCACAGATAGCAAAGTGGAGGACATCAAGGCATTCAAAATGGCTACAACGACTGATGTGCAGGAGTGAGGGCTTTGAGTCACAGGGTCTGGGATCCTTGGTGCCTCACCAGATGGTTTTGTGGGCACCACAGCAGTGGTGGAGATCAAGTGTCCTTATGGTGCGAGGGACCTTACCATTGAAGAGGCAATGAAGTCAAAGGATTTCTATATCAAGGGGGGAGGGTCTTACCGCCTCCGTGAAGACCATCCTTACTAGCACCAGGTCCAAGGCTAGCTCCACATCATTGGAAGAAACACCTGCTTCTTTGTTGTGTGGACCACCAAAGCCTCCATCACCATCCCCAGCCAGCGTAACGACCTCTGAGACTCATATTGCTCCTCCTATCAGTACATGTTTTCAGGGAAGCCAATGGTCCAAAGATATTCCACATAGTTCATACACACCCACTGGGCTCCCAGAATAGGTTATATTACATACACATTTTTCTCATAGCAGACAACTAAAGTAATGTAGTTAAATTTATCATGGGCACAGTGGCAATTTATATCTGTGATGTTCAAATGATTTCTTACCCCCTGTCTTTTACTTGCTGAAGGTCCCAGTCATCCTGGCCTGTACCTGACATGGTTAAGAAACAAGTGAGCAATGAATAAAGATCATACACAAACAATAGGCTCGTAGAATAGGTTACGACATTCACGTTTTGGTCAAAGCAGCCAACTAAAGTCATGTAATTAACGTAAGTTCAATCACAAAGGCTGGTCTGAGTGCATATCTTCACAGTTTCATTCAGTAGTACAACACAAATCAAAGCTAATTGTATTTGTCCCATGCGCCAAATACAACAGGTGTATTTCACCTTACAGTGAAATGCTTGCTTACAAGCCCTTAACCAACAATGCTTTAAGAAGATAAGATTTTTTTTAAGTGTTCAGTAAATTTAAAAAAAGAAAAGTAACAAATAATTAAACAGCAGCAGTAAATAACAAGCCAGGCTTTATACAGGTGGTACCAGTACAGAGTCAGTGTGGAGGCTTTATACAGGTGGTACCAGTACAGAGTCAGTGTGGAGGCTATATACAGGGGATACCAGTACAGAGTCAGTGTGGAGGCTATATACAGGTGGTACCAGTACAGAGTCAGTGTGGAGGCTTTATACAGGTGGTACCAGTACAGAGTCAGTGTGGAGGCATATATACAGGTGGTACCAGTACAGAGTCAGTGTGGAGGCTATATACAGGGGATACCAGTACAGAGTCAGTGTGGAGGCTATATACAGGTGGTACCAGTACAGAGTCAGTGTGGAGGCTATATACAGGTGGTACCAGTACAGAGTCAGTGTGGAGGCTATATACAGGGGGTACCAGTACAGAGTCAGTGTGGAGGCTATATACAGGTGGTACCAGTACAGAGTCAGTGTGGAGGCTATATACAGGGGATACCAGTACAGAGTCAGTGTGGAGGCTATATACAGGGGGTACCAGTACAGAGTCAGTGTGGAGGCTATATACAGGTGGTACCAGTACAGAGTCAGTGTGGAGGCTATATACAGGGGATACCAGTACAGAGTCAGTGTGGAGGCTATATACAGGGGATACCAGTACAGAGTCAGTGTGGAGGCTATATACAGGGGATACCAGTACAGAGTCAGTGTGGAGGCTATATACAGAGGATACCAGTACAGAGTCAGTGTGGAGGCTATATACAGGGAGTACCAGTACAGAGTCAGTATGGAGGCTATATACAGGGGGTACCAGTACAGAGTCAGTGTGGAGGCTATATACAGGGGGTACCAGTACAGAGTCAGTGTGGAGGCTATATACAGGGGATACCAGTACAGAGTCAGTGTGGAGGCTATATACAGGGGATACCAGTACAGAGTCAGTATGGAGGCTATATACAGGGAGTACCAGTACAGAGTCAGTGTGGAGGCTATATACAGGGGGTACCAGTACAGAGTCAGTGTGGAGGCTATATACAGTACCAGTACAGAGTCAGTGTGGAGGCTATATACAGGGGGTACCAGTACAGAGTCAGTGTGGAGGCTATATACAGGGGATACCAGTACAGAGTCAGTGTGGAGGCTATATACAGGGGATACCAGTACAGAGTCAGTGTGGAGGCTATATACAGGGGGTACCAGTACAGAGTCAGTGTGGAGGCTATATATATACAGGGGGTACCAGTACAGAGTCAGTGTGGAGGCTATATCCAGGGGCTAGCAGTACAGAGTCAGTGTGGAGGCTATATACAGGGGGTACCAGTACAGAGTCAGTGTGGAGGCTATATACAGGGGGTACCAGTACAGAGTCAGTATGGAGGCTATATACAGGGGGTACCAGTACAGAGTCAGTGTGGAGGCTATATACAGGGGGTACCAGTACAGAGTCAATGTGGAGGCTATATACTGAGGGTACCAGTACAGAGTCAGTGTGGCGGCTATATACAGGGGGGGGTACCTTTCCTCTGACACCACCTGATATAGAGGTCCTGGATGGCAGGAAGCTTGGCCCAAGTGATGTATCAGTGATGTTTCCAATGTATAGTCTATTACAGTGTATTGCATTGGGGGCTATGGAGGGGGTGGATAATTAAGTGCTGCTGGATATGTACTACACAGTCCACCTCCAAAACTACAGATATTAGGTTAGTAGAGACCCTACTGAGTATTTTCCACACCACTTTAGCTGACAGGTAGAACAAGTTTCTAAACACATATATTTTTTATTTTTTTCTCTTGATTGCCTTTTCTTGTTGGCACAAAACAAGTGGCCATTGATAAAAATGCAATGTCTTTTGAATAAGTTATCCACATTGCAATGTTTTGAAATAGGGGCTTTTATTTTTTTTTATTTTTTTTACACACTGACTCTGTACCTAACCTAATATTGTTATGGTCTAATGTTGTTATGGTCTAATGTTGTTATGGTCTAATGTTGTTATGGTCTAATGTTGTTATGGTCTAATGGTCTAATGTTGTTATGGTCTAAAAACTGGTCTAACAGATATTAGGTTAAGTAGAGACCTAATGTTGTTATGGTCTATGGTCTAATGTTGATGATCTAATTTTCTAATGTTGTTATGGTCTAATGGTCTAATGTTTTAGTCTAATGGTGACAGGTAGAACAAGTTTCTAAACACATATAATGTTGTTTTTAATTTTTTTGGTCTCTAATGTTGTTAATATTGTTAATGGATTGCCTTTTCTTTATGGCACAAAATGGTCTAATGTTGTTATGTTCCTAATGTTGATAAAAATGGTCTAATGTTGTTATGGTCTAATTTGAATGAATGTTGTTATGTTCTAATGTTGTTATTCTAATGTTAATGTTCTAAATGTTTGTTATGGTCTAATGGTTATGGTCTAAATGTAATGTTATGGTCTAATGGTCTAAATTGTTATGGTCTAATGGTCTAATGTTGTTATGGTCTAATGGTCTAATGTTGTTATGGTCTAATGTTGTTATGTCTAATGGTCTAATGTTGTTATGTCTAATGGTCTAATGTTGTTATGGTCTAATGTTGTTATGTTCTAATGTTGTTATGGTCTAATGGTCTAATGTTGTTATGGTCTAATGTTGTTATGGCATGGTCTAAAATGGTCTAATTGTTATGGTCTAATGGTCTAATGGTGTTATGTCTAATGGTGTTATGGTCTAATGGTCTAATGTTGTTATGGTCTAATGTTGTTATGGTCTAATGTTGTTATGGTCTAATGTTGTTATGGTCTAATGTTGTTATGATCTAATGTTGTTATGGTCTAATGGTCTAATGTTGTTATGGTCTAATGGTCTAATGTTGTTTGATCTAAATGGTAAGTTATGGTCTAATGTTGTTATGGTCTAATGTTATGGTCTAATGGTCTAATGCTGTTATGATCTAATGGTCAATGTTGTTTTAATTGTCTAATGTTGTTATGGTCTAATGGTCTAATGTTGTTATGATCTAATGGTCTAATGTTGTTATGGTCTAATGTTGTTATGGTCTATGGTCTAATGGTCTAATGTTGTTATGGATCTAATGTTGTTATGCTAATGGTCTAATGCTGTTTGGTCTAATGTTGTTTTAAAAATGGTTTGTTGTTATTATATACCATACTGAACGATGACGTCTAAATCATTGTCGTGGTCATCATTGTCCTGCTGGCAGAATACTGGTGGCTTGAGACCTGCAATTTGCCCTTTTAAAAAATCGCACTCTCATGAGTCACTGCAAAGCTGGCTGTTAAAGGCGCTACATGGTCAATCTGGAGGCTGCATTGGCCGTGAAGCATTTACGGCGATATGGCCTCTGCAGAGGTCAGGTCAGGGCAGCGCCGAGCAGCGCTGTTGTGAAGGAAGTTGTCAAGGAAGTGAGTTTGTGTTTATACAGGACCTCCCGCCCTCACCTGTCCTCAACCAATCATGTCAATGCGGAGCTATACCGAGCCCTCCCTATTGTTACAACGTTTGAGGGGCATACCGCGATGTGGTACAGAACTCAATTTGGCCTCTGCGTGCCTGCTCCGGATGCTCCGCGATTGCGTCACACCATCCATTTAGTGGCTTCGACCACATTTTCAGGTCAGGCATATATTGGCTCTTGCTGTTATGAGAGTTCGTTCGTAGAGTCAGAAGGTGTAGCCTGGTAGCGTATTCAATCATGTATTTTTTGAAACGGAGGAGTCGGACAGGATTTTTCAGTCAACATTAATATCCTAACCGATGGCGCCTAGGCAGCTGAAAACATGTGCTCAGCATGTCAGTCTGCATGCTGTGAAAGGAATATAGCTCCACTTTCTATTTTTCCCCAATGACGTCTGAAAGCTTAGGATAGGCTATGATTTTCTGCAAACCGAATGGCGTTGTTTGTGTATGAAATTGGATTGTGAAACGATGCCCACTTTCTCGCTGACCTGACTCACTGTGGCTCTGGACGGTTTAGATTTGGTCTTTTATTTTCATAAGGGATCTTTGCTCCACATGAAAATCTCGAACGATAAATGCGCACAAAACTGAATGCCATAGGGGTGAACAGGTGACGTCAGTTTAGTATGCTCAGACTGGAGATGCTGGTCCCATGGATGTGTCTCGACGGGAATACGGTTCAGTGATTTGCAGTTCCAGCCCGAGCGCGTTCTACTAACGGAATCGCTTATGATGCCCAGAGGTCTACGGAGGCTCGTGCACCTGGTGCTGTTTTGCCCTATGTCGAAGGGGCTGCAGGTGGGACCACTAGCTGAGATTTGGCTGCGTTTTTGTGCCCTATATGCCATCAGATCGTTACAAATAAGAGTATTCTATCTCTCTCTATTTGTCAGTAAATTGCTAAACTATAGACTTTTAATTAGGTAATAACACAATATACCATTGTATTGATTTGATTGTGTCTGCACAAAGTTTAGACCAGGCTATTTGCCTTATGGACACGGGTGCTATTGAATATCAATGTTGGAAAGATTTGAGTGATATACATCCGTGGTATTCATTTCTTGAATACACAAGCCTTTCAGTTTTGGCTGCAGTGAAGGCCCTGAAACTGTGAATAATGGCTTGGCAAGTTGCATTAAAATCGGGACAATTTACTACCCCCAGAGTATAGGTTCTGCACGCACTTATGTATTAAACGTGATTATTCATATTCATTTGCAACCTTGTCTCAGAGCATTGCATATCATTCTGTACGTACACTAATCAAAAATATACATGCAACATGTAAAGTGTTAGTCCCATGTTTCATAAACTGAAATTAAAGATTCCAGAAATGTTCCATATGCACAAAAAGCTTATTTTTCTCAACGTTGTGTTTACATCCCTGTTAGTGAGTATTTCTCATTCGCCAAGAGCATCCATCCACCTGACAGGTGTGGCATATCAAGAAGCTGATTAAACAGCAGTTTTGTCACACAACACAATGCCACAGATGTCTCAAGTTTTGGGGTAGCGTGCAATTGGCATGCTGACTGCAGGAATGTCGACCAGGGCTGTTGCCAGAGAATTGAATGTTAATTTCTATACCATAGGCCACCTTCAATGTCATTTTAGAAAATTTGGCAGGTACGTTCAACCGGCCTCACAAACGCAGACCATGTGTATGGCGTCGTGTGGGTAAGCAGTTTGCTGACGTCAATGTTGTGGTACAAAGTTCCCCATGGTGGCGGTAGGGTATGGTGATCACACCAGATACTGACTGGTTTTCAGATCCATGCCCTTATTGTTTTTTAAGCTATCTGTGAACAACAGATGCATATCTGGGCCTAATGAATTTATTTAAATTGACTGATTTCTTTATATGAACTGTAACTCAGTAAAATTGTTCAATGTTGCGTTTATATTTTTGTTCAGTGTAAATCCTGGACACTCCATTTTAGTATGATATATTATGTTTGGTATGGTTACATAAAACAGATGGTTACTTAAGACAAAAACGAAGGAGGGTGGCTGGTCGGTGTGACTGGGTAGGCGTATAACGTGAATGTTTAGCAACCCAAAGGTTGTGAGTTCAAATATCATCACAATTTTGTTTTGCATTTTAGCACATTTTAAACTACTTACTACTTCTGAGCTACTTTGCAACTACTTAGCATGTTTGCTAACCGTTCCCCTAACCTGAACCCTTTAATCTAACTCCTAAACTTAACCCTAACCCCTAGGTAACGTTAGCCACCTAGCTAGAATTCGTAACATAGCTTACATTTGCAAATTTGTGACATGTTGTACATTTTTCAAATTCATAAAATATTGTACGTTTTTCAAATTCGTAACATATAGTACAAATCGTAATTGGTAATATATCATATGAAATGGGGGATGGACATCCACAAATGAATACATGCCATACGAAACATAACATAACATACTAAATGGAGTTTCTCAGGTTTGCGTACAGCATAATACAAAATGCTCTGAGACCAGGTTGTCATTTTGTGACAACCAAACCTTATACTCGATGAACGTTTGAGGAGTAAAAGAAAGGTGCCAGGAATGGAAGACTGCAAATTTATTTGCACATTAGAGAGTTCAACAAGAGGGCATCTGTTTAAAATGTAACTTTGTAGATGCCCCTCTCTGATATGGCACTACAGCCAACAGTAAATTGCCACACATGCTCCTGCGCCCATCATTACACACACCTGTCACCATCGTTGGCTTGAGAGGTTTTCTTGCCTCGGTTGGCTCGGCAGGCTCCTACCTCAGCTGACTCGTCAGGCCCACGCCTCAGCCGGCTCGTCAGGCTCCCATGCCTCAGTGGGATCGCCAGGCTTTCACGCCTCAGCCAGCTCGTCAGGCTTCCATGCCCAAGCCGGCTCCCATGTCTTGGCCGGCCCATCAGGCTCACCCAGGTGGGACGCTGGGTGGCACCCCTAGAGGGGGTGGGGTACTGTCACACCAGCTCCCGCTCCTCCTGCCTGGCGCTCGAGGACGCCAGGCTGCCCATTATTACGCACACCTGTCACCATCGTTACGCGCATCTGTGCTTCTTTGGACTCACCTGGACTCCATTACTTTGTCGATTTTTCCCTCCTATATCTGTCTTTTCCTCGGTTTGATCTCCGTGTCAGTATTATTGTTGTTGTTTCCCCTGTTCAGACGATGTCCTTGTTTGTTTCATGTCAGATATTTATTAAATGTTTACTCCCTGTACTTGCTTCTCATCTCCCAGTGTCTGTCCTTACATAAATACAGGTTTGAATGGGTCATTGAGTTAGAGCATGCTGCTGGCCAAATCAGGGTTGTGCATTTTCTTCCCCGCAATGGCCATGCTGATAGTTCTGTATTTCGCCTTGGAGAAGAATGTCTTCCACAAGACCATATTATAAAGATTGCTTAGCTTTCTCAGTGTCTTTATGGCCTAAAACCCCTCTCTTCCTCCGTATGTTTGTCTTGTTTGGGATAAAGCAGAAGACCCATATCTGTAGGACTGTGGACTTTGGTCAATGTGTAATCTTCTCCTCTCCTGTGTAGAGTCGTCTCCCGGCGTTAAAGGTGAAGTACCTGCTGCTGGCCTGGCTGGGGATCCTGGTAGCCAGCTGGGTCCTCTACATGCAGTACGCCTCCTACTCAGAGCTCTGCCGAGGACACGTCTGCCACATGGTCATTGTAAGTATGAAACAGCGTGAACACCCTGACACCTCCTACGAAGGAAGGAGAAAGAGAGAGCGTGGGAGTAATGGATTGGAAGAACATTTAAAGGGACTGGAAGGGCAAGCTGTGGGTGGAAGATGGAACACTAAGGTCTGGAAATGGACAGATGGAAAGAGTGAATGAGAATAAGAGTCATCTGTATTTAGTGTCAGTGACTGCTGAGTGCAGGATGGTTCCTCTTATAATAGAGCAGGAAAGAGTATTCACAGAATACCTGATAAGAGTCACACTGGATGAAAAATCAGTGATGTAACAGAGAGCCTGCATTCAAAATGTCATCTTATTTACTCAGGCTCTGTCCAAAATGTGTGCACTAAATAGGGAATAGGGTGCCATTTAATGGTAGCCAGGCCACAGGAGAAGTGACTCTACTCTAGTTTCCTTAAGCATTGTTCCCTGCGATGAACAGTGATGAGAAGTAACCAATCATTCCCAGATCAGCAACGTCAGCACAGTCATTTCCCTCGTCACATATTTTACATTACATTTCAGGTTGAATTTAAGCAGCAAGGGCGAGATCCCTGTGAAATATTACATTTATACTCTGAAGTGGGACTGTTTGTTGCTCAGCAGTCAGCACACACATATTCAGAAGTAAAGGATCAAGAGAGAGAGAGGGGAAGGGTAAAGATGAATGGCCAGCCTGAGGTGGTCCTGTTTTGGTGTCTTTATCTATGTATAGTGTTATTGTGATGAATACGGCAGTACTATCGTGCCCTACTCTTCCTTGTGCTGTGAGAGGGAGAGGCAGGCTGTCTGTCTCAGGACATACAAACAGGGAAAACAGTGTCTGGAAAGGGGGAACATGGAGAGAAGGTAGCGGGATGGAGAGTGTAAAAGAGAGAAGGAAGGAGTGAGAGAAGTGTTGCCATTGTGTGTGTCCCGCTAGGCTAATTTGCACATTAGTGCGACATTAAGGACGACTGGGCCTTTAATTGGTTGGCTCGCAACCAAAGTGGCCAAAATGAAATCCTATTACCATAGCAACTGTTATACCGTGGAGAAGGTCACAGCCTATAGTCTTTATTTATCAATTTTGCTTTGCAAGAGTGAAACTGTTTGGGTGGATCTCGTCTTACTGTGGCACAAGCTACTGGAGCAGTGGATTTAGCTACAGGCTGGCGTGCTGCCTGGATGTTTTACCTGTATGTTTCCTAAACAAGATAATCTCACACCCACACATGCTCATTTATGCAATGACTTTACATCTCCTTTCTGCTTCTGCAAACAGTCTTTTCCAGATATTTTTTGGGGGTTGGGGTATATCGCTACTCAGTGCCAACAATGGTGCCCAGATCAGGGTGGACCAAATATAACCGATACATGTGTATGAACACATAAGCCATCTCACAGGGGGTGAAAATAAGTTGACATCTGTATGGAGACTGGAAAATCCTCACCATTGTTATCTACAGTATAAAAAAAAACGATGGTTTGCGTACAGGTGGGTATCTCCACCTGGGATATAGGCCATAGTACACATGAGGGAGAGATACAATTATTCACATTTGACAAAAGCTGTATTTTTTTTTTTTAGCTCACCCATTTCCTAACCTTTACCTAATTCACCTAACCTGCTAAGTAAGTTCTCCGAACCTGCTATATTGTAGGATCCTTGGATCCTCTTCCTGTTGATAATGTGATGACGTATTTCCTGTTTCCTGTCTGTCTGTCTCAGTGTGACCACTACAGAAGAGGCATTATCTCAGGGTCGTCCTGCAAGGCCCTGTGTGAGGAGAGGAGCCTGACCCTGCAGCGATGCATGTCCACCTCTTCCACACACCAAGTAGGTAACACATACCAAGTAGGTAACACATACCAAGTAGGTAACACATACACACACATCAGGTAATACCCACGCACACACACTCTATCTACTCTGTCTCTATGTAATGGGTATATTTACCTGTGGTTCTAGGTGTACAGTGGTCTGTGGAAGGACAGGCCTGTGGTGATAAAGTGTGGTCTAGAAGAGCCTCTGAAGGGGGACGTGGCTCCTGACTCTGTACTGAGACAGGAAATTACCCTGTTTGACAAGCCCACCCGCGGGACCTCCATGGATGAGTTCAGAGAGATGTTGCACAGCTTTCTCAAGGTCTGGTTGCCCATTTCACTTCCTGTCAGTCAGATTAGATAGAAGAGCTTTCCACAATAGACATGTTGGTTGTTTAGCAACAAAACTGAGGTGTGTGTAACTATGGGGAAAAACGGACAGGGTTGGCTAAGATAGAAGCTATATTTAGTCTCCGATGTTTATTGAAAACTTAAATACATTTGTACAATGACCACTTTTCTTTCAATTAAATCGTTAGTTGTTGGTTAACTAGCTAGTGAACCATTTTAGCATTGACTTGAAATCAGTCAAAACATAGTATCAATAACAAGCTGAAACGAGCCACTTACGATTCCCCACATTTTATTTCTTTACTGTTTTATTTCACCTTTATTTAACCAGGTAGGCTAGTTGAGAACAAGTTCTCATTTACAACTGCGACCTCGCCAAGATAAAGCATAGCAGTGTGAACAGACAACACAGAGTTACACATGGAGTAAACAATTAACAAGTCAATAACACAGTAGAAAAAAGAGAGTCTATATACATTGTGTGCAAAAGGCATGAGGAGGTAGGCGAATAATTACAATTTTGTAGATTAACACTGGAGTGATAAATGATCAGATGGTCATGTACAGGTAGAGATACTGGTGTGCAAAAGAGCAGAAAAGTAAATAAATATAAACAGTATGGGGAAGAGGTAGGTGAAAATGGGTGGGCTGTTTACCAATAGACTATGTACAGCTGCAGCGATCGGTTAGCTGCTCAGATAGCAGATGTTTGAAGTTCGTGAGGGAGATAAGTCTCCAAATTCAGCAATTTTTGCAATTCGTTCCAGTCACAGGCAGCAGACAACTGGAACAAAAGGCGGCCAAATGAGGTGTTGGCTTTAGGGATGATCAGTGAGATACACCTGCTGGAGCGCGTGCTACGGGTGGGTGTTGCCATCGTGACCAGTGAACTGAGATAAGGCGGAGCTTTACCTAGCATGGACTTGTAGATGACCTGGAGCCAGTGGGTCTGGCGACGAATATGTAGCGAGGGCCAGCCGACTAGTGCATATAGGTCGCAGTGGTGGATGGTATAAGGTGCTTTAGTAACAAAACGGATGGCACTGTGATAAACTGCATCCAGTGCTGAGTAGAGTATTGGAAGCTATTTTGTAGATGACATCGCCGAAGTCAAGGATCGGTAGGATAGTCCGTTTTACTAGGGTAAGTTTGGCGGTGTGAGTGAAGGAGGCTTTGTAGCGGAATAGAAAGCTGACTCTAGATTTGATTTTAGATTGGAGATGTTTGATATGAGTCTGGAAGGAGAGTTTACAGTTTAGCCAGACACCTAGGTACTTATAAATGTCCACATATTCTAGGTCGGAACCATCCAGGGTGGTGATGCTAGTCGGGCGTGCGGGTGCAGGCAGCGAACGGTTGAAAAGCATGCATTTGGTTTTACTAGCGTTTAAGAGCAGTTGGAGGCCACGGAAGGAGTGTTGTATGGCATTGAAGCTCGTTTGGAGGTTAGATAGCACAGTGTCCAAGGAAGGGCCGGAAGTATACAGAATGGTGTCGTCTGCGTAGAGGTGGATCAGGGAATCGCCCGCAGCAAGAGCAACATCATTGATATATAAAGAGAAAATATTCGACCTGAGAATTGAACCCTGTGGCACCCCCAGAGACTACCAGAGGACCGGACAACATGCCCTCCGATTTGACACACTGAACTCTGTCTGCAAAGTAATTGGTGAACCAGGAAAGTCAGTCATTAGAAAAACTGAGGCTACTGAGTCTGCCGATAAGAATATGGTGATTGACAGAGTCGAAAGCCTTGGTCAGGTCGATGAAGACTGCTGCACAGTACTGTCTTTTATCGATGGCAGTTATGATATCGTTTAGTACCTTGAGCGTGGCTGAGGTGCACCCGTGACCGGCTCGAAACCAGATTGCACAGGTACGGTGGGATTCGAGATGGTCAGTGACCTGTTTGTTGACTTGGCTTTCGAAGACCTTAGATAGGCAGGGCAGGATGGATATAGGTCTGTAACAGTTTGGGTCCAGGGTGTCTCCCCCTTTGAAGAGGGGGATGACTGCGGCAGCTTTCCAATCCTTGGGGATCTCAGAAGATATGAAAGTGAGGTTGAACAGGCTGGTAATAGGGGTTGCGACAATGGCGGCTGATAGTTTCAGAAATAGAGGGTCCAGATTGTCAAGCCCAGCTGATTTGTACGGGTCCAGGTTTTGCATCTCTTTCAGAACATCTGCTATCTGGATTTGGGTAAAGGAGAACCTGGAGAGGCTTGGGCGAGTAGCTGCGGGGGGGTGGAGCTGTTGGCCGAGGTTGGAGTAGCCAGGAGGAAGGCATGGCCAGCCGTTGAGAAATGCTTGTTGAAGTTTTCGATAATCATGGATTTATCGGTGGTGACCGTGTTACCTAGCCTCAGTGCAGTGGGCAGCTGGGAGGAGGTGCTCTTTTTCTCCATGGACTTTAGTGTCCCAGAACTTTTTGGAGTTAGAGCTACAGGATGCAAATTTCTGCCTGAAGAAGCTGGCCTTGGCTTTCCTGAATGACTGTGTGTATTGGTTCCTGATTTCCCTGAACAGTTGCATATCGCGGGGACTATTCGATGCTATTGCAGTCCGCCACAGGATGTTTTTGTGCTGGTCGAGAGCATTCAGGTCTGGAGTGAACCAAGGGCTATATCTGTTCTTAGTTCTGCATTTTTTGAACGGAGCATGTTTCTTGCCATTCTTGCTAGCAATCTGGCCATCCAGAATCACAACAACAGGATGACATCTGCCTGTGACGTTGTCAGCTAACCCATCTATAGGGAACTGGTGTTTTCTGGTACAGGCTGTGTTACAGGCATGCACATTCAAAATGCAAATGAACTCAACCCCTCAATCAGAGAGGAGGGAGATAGAGAATAGAGTGTGTGATGGAACGAGGCGGTAGGGGGAGGGAGGGAGAGGCAGAGAGAGGTTAGGGGCTGAAGCCCCGTGCCAAATATAACCCTACACGTCATTGTCAGTACAATGGCTCCACTCTCCGCCATATAGAGAAGTGCTGAGAGTGGGGAAGGAATAAGTTATATGGAAGAAATCTAGCACATTTCAATCATTCCTCAGTCTCCTTTTTATTATGGTGTGTACGACTAACTGAACTGAAAAGTGAACTGTTTTTGGTTGTCTATTTTTTTCTTCTTTAAATAGCATTATATGCAGTTTATTAGGTACACCACCCCATTCATGAAAATAGTTTGCTCCTACAGACAATAGCTATATTTCCAGTAACTTGTCCAGCGATTATTATTTTTTTATTTATTTATTTTATTTATTTTCCGACATGTAGAACATTTGAATAGAAAATAGATGTGACAATTGCCTGTTAGTTCAATGGAAACGCAACCTATCTTGAGTCGATTTAAAAACAGCGGGATGTAATGAATTCACACCTAAACAGTTTTCAGAAAAACCCCGTGTCTAATAAAAATGTAGTGGTTGAAGTGTTACCATTGTCCATTCAGGCAAATTGCACGTTAATACATTGCTGGCATTTGTATGCCATCCCATCTGTTTCATGTCTCAGGTAGCATGCAAAAATGGACTAATATTTCCACACTCTAATAACTCCTATGTTCCTATCAAATCGGCTGCCTAGGCTAGTCCGTGCCATAGTGAAATTTGCACTCCTGTAGAGCTGAAATAATTGGATGGTGAAACTTGCCAGCCAACCAGAAAAGCAAGGTGATCAGTGGAAACGCATTCTCTGGAGTGATGAATCACGCTTCACCATCTGGCAACCCGACAGACAAATCTGTCCAATACATAGTGCCAACTGTAAAGTTTGGTGGAGGAGGAATAATGGTCTGGGGCTGTTTTTCATGGTTCGGGCTATGCCCCTTAGTTCCAGTGAAGGGAAATCTTAAAACAACACCATACAATGGCATTATAGATGATTCTGTGCTTCCAACTTTGTGGCAACAGTTTGGGGAAGGCCCTTTCCTGTTTCAGCATGACAATGTACCGTGCACAAAGTGAGGCCCATACAGAAATAGTTTGTCAAGATTGGTGTGGAAGAACTTGACTAGCCTGCACAGAGCCCTGACCTCAACCCCATCGAACATCTTTGGGATGAATTGGAATGCGGACTGCGAGCCAGGCCTAATCGCCCAACATCAGTGCCCGACCTCACTAATGCTCATGTGGCTGAATGGAAGCAAGCCCCCGAGCGATGTTCCAACGTCTAGTGGAAAGCCTTTACAGAAGAGTGGAGCAAATGGAGGACAAACTCCATATTAATGCCCATGATTTTGGAATTAGATGTTCGACAAGCAGGTGTTCATATATTTTTGATCATGCAGCCATATCTAGAAAAAAATAATTCCAAAGACTGGACCTAAAATTGTATATGAACAATAATTCCTATGTCGAAGATGTGAAAAATATTTGTTGGTCTGATTTGTCTAATGAGGAACATTCGGATGCTGCATTTATGAAAATGCTTCTTCTGGTTACTGAAAGGCATGCGCCCATCACGAAACTGACTGTTAGAACTGCCAAATCCCCATGGATAGATGATGAATTGAAAAACTATGGCTGAGAGTGATGAGGCAGAGGGAAATGTCTGACAACAAAGCAGACTGGTAAACATACAGTAAATTGAGAAATCACGTAACTAAACAAAAATAAGAAACTATATTATGGAACAAAGATGAATAATAAAGTACTTTGAATTAAATTTTTGTCAAAAAACAAACTCTGCTCTATCCTTCATTGAGGCAGATGGCTTGTTCCTTTGATTTTGCCAACCACTTTAATAACTGTTTTGTTGACAAGATTAGCAAACGTAGGTATGACATGCAAACAACAAGTATTTAATACTGAACCTCCATATTCATGCATAATTGTTATGGGATTTTTATCATGACTAAGGTATACTGCACTATAACTGGCAATAATTCTACCCTGTCTTTCTTGTAGTATTAAATTATGTTAGGAAGGGGTTATATGGCATGTACCTAGGAAGAAAGGAATGTATGTGGAGATAAGAGAGGACAGGGAGCGCTCCTCCAGAGTTATAGTGTCTGGGGGAGCCTGGAACGGTCAGCTGAGGGGTTAGACTCATGAGAAAATCCATGTTGTATGTATGTATGTATGTATGTATGTATGTATTTATGTATGTATGTGCATAGTTTAGGATGGTATAAGAAGAAATGTATTTGTGAGAAGTTGAGAGCTCTCGCAAATAAATTGGGATCTGATCAATTGTGAGCTGGGAATTCTGTCTGTTTTATTGAAGACCAGAACTTTACAACCTCTGGGTGTCAGACAGATAAATATAATTGGAATTTATGAACACTGATTAAATAATTACTTGACAATAATGGACAAAATAATTAAAGACAAGCACTGTAGTTTTGAGTTACACCAAGGTAAATTGCTGAGGTTGGTAGCAGAGTACATTGTGACTCCTGTTTGCCACATCTTCAATTTAAGCCTGGAAGAAGGCATGTGCCCTCAAACATGGAGGGATGAAAAAGTCATTCCACTGCCCAAGAATAGCAGAGCATCGTTTACTGGCTCAAACAGCCGACCAAACAGCCTGTTACAAGTGCTTAGAAAACTTTGGGGAAAATTGTGTTTTATCAAATACAACATTTATTTTACAGAAAACAAATTAAAAATCATGAACTGGCACACACCCAGAGAAGATGATTTAGTGTAGAGGTGCTGACTAACGGTGAATAAACTGTAAGCTATAAAAACCAAGTGTCACACAATCCATATACAGTTGAAGTGGGAAGTTTACATACACCTCAGCCAAATACATTTAAACTCAGTTTTCACAATTCCTAACATTTAATCCTAGTAACAATTCCCTGTCTTAGGTCAGTTAGGATCACCACTTTATTTTAAGAATGTGAAATGTCAGAATAATAGTAGAGAATGATTTATTTCATCACATTCCCAGCGGGTCAGAAGTTTACAAACACTCAATTAGTATTTGGTAGCATTGCCTTTAAATTGTTTAACTTGGGTCAAACGTTTTGGGTAGCCTACCACAAGCTTCCCACAATAAGTTTGGTGAATTTTGGCCCATTCCTCCTGACAGAGCTGGTGTAACTGAGTCAGGCTTGTAGCCTCCTTGCTCGCACACACTTTTTCAGTTCTGCCAACAGATGTTCTATAGGATTGAGGTCAGGGCTTTGTGATGGCCACTCCAATACCTTGACTTTGTTGTCATTAAGCCATTTTGCCACAACTTTTGAAGTATGCTTGGGGTCATTGTCCATTTGGAAGACCCATTTGCGACCAAGCTTTAACTTCCTGACTGATGTCTTGAGATGTTGCTTCAATATATCCACATAATTTCTCTTCCTCATGATGTCATCTATTTTGTGAAGTGCACCAGTCCCTCCTGCAGCAAAGCACCCCCACAACATGATGCTGCCACCCCTGTGCTTCACGGTTGAGATGGTGTTCTTTGGCACAATTGGCCTAGCGTGGTCCGGGTCAGGGAGAGTTTGGCCGGTAGGGATATCCTTGTCTCATCGCGCACCAGCGACTCCTGTGGCGTGCCAGGCGCAGTGCACGCTAATCAGGTCGCCAGGTGCACAGTGTTTCCTCCGACACATTGGTGCGGCTGGCTTCCGGGTTTGATGCGTGCTGTGATAAGAAGCAGATAGTAATTACTAACAATTGGATACCACGTAATTGAGGAGAAAAGGGAGTTACATTTTATTTTATTTTTTTAATGACCCCAACCTAAGTGTATGTAAACTTCTGACTTCAACTGTGTGTGTGTGTGTGTGTGTGTGTAGACTTTCAGTTTGCTTATATGGACGCTACCGTAGGGCAGCCGACTTGTGCCATTATTGTTTTTACAAATGACCTTTCACTGACCTTGAGTAAAGCCTGTGTGTCAATGAACACTGATGACTCAACAATATACATGTCGGCTGCATCAGTAAAATAAATAACTCTGACGCTTCAGTTTTAGAGGGTAACTAGCAATAGGCCTGTGCTAAAAATCTCAAACTAAAAGCATATTTTTTAGTGCAAATTACGTATGCAACTCTAAACCTTTTTTAGATCTATTTTTGAATAATATGGCTATTGAGCAAATTAAGGAGACAAAACTGCTGGGTGTAACCCTAGATGGTAAGCTGTCATGGTCAAAAAATTTGCACTCAATGGCTGCTAAAATGGGAAGAGGTCTGTCCATGATAGGCTGTTGCTCTGCCTTCTTGACATCTCAGACGACCAGACAGGTCCTACAGGCCCTATTTTATTTTGCACCTGGACTACTGCCCAGCTGTGTGGTCATGTGTGGCAAATAAATGTTTTTTTATATATCTTGTATTGTAATTTGCACTGTACTATGTATTAGACCTAGATATTGTGTGTACTGATATGTAGGCTGTGTGTGACATTTAAATCTAGAGTGCTTTCGGAAAGTTCAGATCCCTTCCCTTTTTCCACATTTTGTTGCGTTACAGCATTGTTCTAAAATTGATCAAATGACCCCATAATGACAAAGCAAAAACAGGTTTTTAAACATTTTTGCAAACGTATTAAAAATAAAAACAGAAATAGCTTATTTACTATAGTATTCAGAATCTTTGCTATGAGACTCAATTGAGCTCAGGTACATCCTGTTTCCATTGATCATCCTTGAGATGCTTCTACGACTTGATTGGAGTCCACCAGTGGTAAATTCAATTGATTGGACATGATTTGGAAAGGCACACACCTGTCTATTTCAGGTCCCACAGTTGACAGTGCATGTCAGAGCAAAAAACAAGCCATGAGGTTGAAGGAATTGTCCAAAGAGAGATGAGACAGGATTGTGTCTGCAGCATTGATGGTCCCCAAGAACACAGTGGCCTCCATCATTCTTAAATGAAAGAAGTTAGGAACCACCAAGAACCCAATAGTCACTCTAACAGAGCCTCAGAGTTCCTCTGTGGAAATGGACAACCACCTCTGCAGCATTCCACCAAGAGTGGATGATCGAGTGGCCAGACGGAAGCCACTCTTTAGTAAAAAGCACAACAGTCTGCTTTGAGAGTGCCAAAATGCACCTAAAAGACTCTCAGACCATGAGAAACTAGATTCTCTGGTCTGATGAAATCAAGACTGAATTATTTTGCCTGAATGTCAAGCGTCACATCTGGAGGAAACCTGGCACCATCCTACGGTGAAGTATGGTGGTGGCAGTATCATGCTGTGGGGATGTTTTGCAGCGGCAGGGACTGGGAGATGAGGGTAATATGAACGGAACGAAGTACAGTGAGATCCTTGATGAAAAACTTCTCTAGAGCACTCAGGGCCTCAGACTGGGGACAGGACAACGACCCTAAGCACACAGCCAACACAATGCAGGAGTGGCCCAGTCAGAGCCCGGACTTGAACCCAATCAAATATCTCTGGAGAAATCTGAAAATAGCTGTTCAGCGACGATCCCCATCCAACCTGCCAGAGCTTGAGAGGATCTGCAGAGAAGAATGGGAGAAACTCCACAAATACAGGAGTGCCAAGTTGATAGTGTCATACCCAAGAAGACTCGAGGCTATAATTGCTGCTAAAGGTGCTTCAACAAAATATTAATGTAAATGAGTAAATGATATGAATACTTGTGTAAATGTATCAGTTTCTTTTTATATACATTTGCAAAAAATCCTAAACCTGTTTTTGCCTTGTCATTGTGGGGTATTTTGTGTAGGTTGATGAGAATTTTTTTTAAATAAGGCTGTAACAAAATGTGGAAAAAGTCAAGGTGTCTGAATACCGAATGCACTGGATTTCAGTCCTTTACTAATAATGTTCTGTATTATGTCATGTTTCATGTGGACCCCAGGAAGAGTAGCTGATACTTTTGCCATGGCTAATGGGGATCCTAACAGCAGATCCCAACGGATCTGTGACCAACAGATACATATCTGGATTTCCATGTGAAATCCATAGATTTAGGCCTAATATTTATCAATCGACTGATTTCCATATATGAACTGTAATTCAGTAAATCTTTGAAATTGTTGCATGTTGCGTTTTTTATATTTCAGTGTAGATGGGTGTACCTAATAAACTGTCCATGAAGTGTATATTTAAACTGTTATTCTAGTCTTAGCTGGCTGATATTTACGCCGTTGCTTAGTGGTCAAAAACTGTAACATTCGATTGCAAGGTTTGAACATCATGGTCTCCTGTACATATCAGTTCCTCACTTCGTTTTCTCTCTGTCCTCCCTGCAGTCTAACCTGGGAGAGCAACCTTCTCTCACCACCTTGGTGGGTCGTGTCATCACCCTGGCCGATGTCAACAAGGACCGCAAGGTGTCCCTGGCGGAAGCCAAGTCTGTGTGGGCTCTCCTCCAGATTAACGAGTTCCTTCTGATGGTAGCCCTGCAGGAGAAGGAGCATACCCCCAAACTGCTGGGCTTCTGCGGGGACCTGTACGTGACTGAGCGTGTGGGCCACAGGTAAGGACTACTTTGGAAATAAGGGTTTTAATTAAAGAATGACTGTATTGGCTGATTTTAATTGGTTTTGTCCATGTAATTTTCAAGAAATGCCACTACAAACATTTGTGTCTTGGATGTGTGGTTTGATTAGGTGTTCATTGGTTTCAAATTATATTATCTGGGATTAAATGCACATCTTGTTGGTGTATGTATTTTTTTTTAACCCAGAAATAATATTACATTAAATCTACAGCTCCCTCTATAAGTTTGAGGTCCCCAGCTACCTGCAGGCATTAGTCCCAGAGGCCCTGAGCTCCAGCCTGAACCAGTGGCTGGCCCCGGCGTGGCCCCGGAGGGCCCGCATCACCATCGGCCTGCTGGAGTTTATAGAGGAGGTAAAGATAAGATAGGAGGAGCCATAGAGATAGAGGACTCATCTTTGTATCTGTGCCATTATAGCGTATGTGACAGCATGGGCAGTGCCATTGAGGCCACCTCCATTTTAAAGTAGTCAATTTTCTTCACGATTGGCTGATCCCTCCTGATGACATGGTTGAACATGACTCCAAAAGGATCACCAGGAGGGATCAGCCAATGAAATTGGAAGTTTCCCCCTGGGTTGACTCAATTAAAATGGTGGAAGCCCAATGGTACTGCCCATGCTAATATGACCTTTTGGCCACTGGTTGCGGCTCTGTGAATACATAAAACATATCAAGCTTAGACAGAGGACAGACAATTTATAATCATTGGGAATAGAAAGTGTAGTTGTCTGATTTATAATAATCTATACACTAAACATCTGTACCCCATCAATTCCAACAGGTGTTCCACGGGGCCTACGGCAGCTTCCTGATGTGTGACGCCAGCCTGCGCCACGTGGGGTATAACTTCAGGTATGACTGCAAGATGGCAGACCTGCGCAGCGTGGCGTCCGAGATGGCGGTCCGCAGGTTTCTGCGGGGACGTCACTGCGAGACAAACGCTGACTGCACCTTCGGGCGTGACTGCACTGCCACCTGCGATCGGCTGGTGAAGCAATGTAACACAGAGGTGGTCCAGCCCAACCTAGCCAAGGTGTGTGTGATGCTACAGGACTATCTGGTGTCTGGGGCGCCCCAGGACCTCCGCATAGACCTGGAGAATCAGCTCCGTACGTGTGTGACGCTCAGCGGCCTGGCTAGCCAGATGGAGGTGCACCACTCGCTGGTCCTCAACAACCTCAAAACCCTGCTGTGGAAGACCATCTCCAACACACAGTACTCCTGAGGACCACAGAAGAGCTGCTGGGAGCCATATGTAGGCCTGGGTCGTATTCATTTGACACCAAATAAAGGAAAATGGATTGAAACAAATGGACAATCTGAAGTTGTCCAGTAAGAAATGCAACTGTATAAACTGTTGCATAATTTTCTACGGTATGCCCTAATGACTACAACTCATTTTTCCTTAGACCGACCTTAACCAGGAAAAACAAAACACCAGGACCTACCCATAGGAGTGAGGGAGGTCCAAACTCTACCCTATTATTTACCCTAGAGGTACTTCCCCTCCTACCCTACTTTTTTACAAACATGCCAAAAGCTTGAGTAAAACAGACTAGTAAATCACTGGCTGAAAGTGAAAATGATTTAAAAGTAAAGGCAGTTTATTTTTATGGAAGGATTCTTTATTTTGTGAAGGAGGAAACTGTCTGGTCTATTCTCAGGGCCTTGTCTATGTAATGATAATTAACTGTACAGTATTCTACTTTAAAGAGTAGTTAAGTGTATAACTTCTATCAGGGAACGTCAATGTAGAGGTGTAATGCCATGAAAATATGGGCGTGATGTAACAGTATGTGAAAAAACGACTATTTTATCTGTGTGTGAATGGTCCATCAGACAAGGTCAAATGAGATGGAAATATGGAGGGATCAATTGAGCTTTTGTGATAGATCATAACCAATCTATATTACTCAGATGAAAAGAAAAAAAATACAGCACTCCAAACTATGGCAATTTTTCTAGACTAAAAAAATTGAAGTCTCAGTATTTTATGAATTATACAACAGGTTGGTCTAATGCTGATTGGGTAAAACCACATTCCAGCCAGTGTCTGTACCACCATCTAACTTACTATTTACTGTTCCATCCGATTGCGCAATCCACTGTCTGGCGATATCGCACCTCATTAGCTCATTGCTATGATGCATCCAAATAAACAATAAACATTATCCAAACAAATGTCACAAAACAGCTTAAACAAATGCAGCTATTCAGGCTGCACTGTTTGACGTGACTAAGTTAGCCGTAGTTGGCTAGCTAGCAAGCAAGGGATAAGAAGGTTGCCAGCCAGCATGGCAATGGAACGTTAAGAATGAACGACTGACACAACATAAAATTGAACGACTGTGGCGCGTCTCTGGCAACCGAAACACCAGCTTGGGTAGCAACCCTAGATCTGTGTCGGGACTGTCTTGTGGAACGATGAAATAGTATGAACAAATTCATCAAATCAAAATGTTAATCATTAGTTGAATATGTTGATAAAAGTGAATATGCACTCAAAGCCGGTGTGGAGGATATTGGCACGGTTTGCCGGCCCTAGTCATGGGCCTAACACCCGTGCCAATATATACTCCAAACACCGGCTTCTCTGGCATTATCACTTAAGGGGAAAAAGCTGTCTTTTACCATTGTGTTTTCGCCCCAACAGTATTTTGCAATTCACATTCCAACCAACCATGTTCTCGCCTCAAGTTCCATCCATCTTTCCATGGCACCAATATATTAATTTTACAGGTGTACTTGTTAAAATAGTCTCCAGTATCAGTAGATACATTGTAATAGTGACATGTTTCGGTATCTGAAGGGGAACGCTCATAAGAAAATATATTTCAACCAGTGAGATCAGCTTGAGATTTGAATTAGCTTGAAAATTGCATCATGATAAAAGTGACACTCAAAACCAAAGTCTGGTCCATAAGGCAATTTGATTCTTAAATTGGATCCAAATACTGCCTATTTAAATAAAGGGTACACAGTCCAGAGGTTAACATGATCATCCATCTACCCAAATACAGTGCCTATCAGATTCTACCAACTTTACGCAACTCTTATAGCAACATGCACAGTGTACAAAAAATTATGAATACCTTCATAATATCAAGTTGCACCTGATTGTGCCCTCAGAACAGCCTCAATTTGTCTGGCCATGGACTCCACAAGGTCTAGAAAGCTTTCCACAAGGATGCTGGCCCATGTTGACTCCAATGCGTCCCACAGTTGTGTCAAATTGGCTGGTAGTGGATCTCTATACCGAATAGTTCATTCCATCTCATCCCACAGATGCTCAATTGGATTGAGATCTGGTGACTGGGCAGGCCACTGCAGTAAGCAGAATACATCATTCGTGGAACCATTCCTGGACAATCCAAGCCTTGTGCCATTATCCTGCTGAGAAAAAAAATCCATTCACAGATTGATACACTCCTGCCATGAAGGGATGCACCCGATTGACAATGATGTTTATATATCCCTTGGCATTCAAACATTGTGCCACTTATCAACTGGCTCAATGTGTGCCATGAAAACACACCACCAACCTGCAATGTTGACATGCGGCATGATGGATGCATGTACTCGTGGTTCTCAACATACCAAAGCCCTCCCATCAGCGTGAAACAGCAGGAACCGGGATTCATCAGACCAGGCAATGTTTTTCAAATTCTCTATGGTTTGTTCCTTAGTCCACTGCAACCCATTCATTTTTTTTGTGCTGAAAGAGGAACTCCAAGGTCGTCGACTGCCACACCCCATTCGTGTCAAGGTACGACGAGTTGTGCATTCTTTTGGGTCTTTGGGCACCAATGTTGTACTGGGCTGTCAGTTGACTAACTGTAGCCAGTCTGTTGCTCTGCACAATTCAGGTCAGCCTCCTTTGTCGTCTTTCGTCAAAGACCCATTTTCGGCCACAGGCCTACCGTTGGCTGGATGTCCTTTAGGCGGTGGACCATTCTTGAGACACGGGAAACTTGAGCGTGAAAAACCCAGCAGCATTGCAGTTCTTGACAAACTGATACGCCTGGCAGCTACTACCATACTCCGTTACAAAGGCACTTCGATCTTGCCCATTCACCCTCTGAATGGCACACATACACAATCCATGTGTCTCAAGTATTAAATCTTTTAACCCATCTCCTCACCTTCATTTACACAGTTTGAAGTGGATTCAACATGACATCAAGGATCATAGCTTTCACCTGGTCAGGCCATGTCATGGAAAGAGCAGATGTTCCTAATGTTTTGTACACAGTGGTTGTTGCCGTAAGAGTTCTGCAAAGTTGGTAGAATCTTATTCCAAATGATTCAGAACTAATGGATGCCAAAGGTGCTTCCAAGTACTATGTTTAGGATGGAGACTTGTCCAAATTATGGTATTTCAGTGTTTAATTTGTTACATTTTCTATAACTTTAACGTTGGTTGTGTAGATCTGTAGGAATATAATAAAATGTAACCAATTAATGCAGCAAAACAGTGCCCTACACTATAGAAGATGTCACCATAAACAGGCAAGAGTGTGGCCTGCACAATACTTTCTCTACCATCACCTTGAATCTTCAACTTTGAAACTGGCCACATCTTGGCTTCTTCGTCACATCTGCAATCTGTCAAAGAATCAGGAAATGGGTGAGAAATGGGTGAGACAACGATAGCCAAAAGACCTATCAATCCTCCAAAATGATCAAGAAAAGTAGACCTCGGATCAAAGTCAATCAAAACTCAAAGTCTTGGACTAATGGCAGTTACCAGTCAGTAAACAAATTAACACAAGAAACACAACTGCTGAGGGTGAGGGATCTTGAAGGAAAAGTCCACCACAGTTTTTGGTGTTTGTTCCATTGTTGACATAAGTAAAACATTTTTGGTGTTTGTTCCATTGTTGACATAAGTAAAACATTTTTGGTGTTTGTTCCATTGTTGACATAAGTAAAACATTTTTGGACAATGTCACCAATGGACTAAAACAATAAATACCAAACTATTTTTTCTTTAACTGGCTCACTCCTGTTCAAACACTTCCTGTACACTAAGAACCCTTTTCAGAGGGTCTAAATGGTTCCTTGGTGGCCAAAAGCTATGATCATTTCAAGTACCCACCGTTCTGGGTCCTCAGCATATAAATATCTTTCACTCTCCGCCCCTCATCACACAGGCTCAACATGTAAAGTCAGACTGCAACGCCTCGAGGGGCGGATTGGTCAGAGACCAATACACTTAGCCAGTACGTTACCCAGTGAGGAGTGTAATGACCATGGCTTATGGCTTGGTCATCCCCCACTACGACCACAGTCGCTACTGCTGCACCTCCAGACTGCTCTTCATCTGAAATTAACATCCAAAAGACTATAGGTTAGGTTTGAAGAGCCACAAGGAAACGGATTAAGGCAACAAAGTCAAAAGTACATAAAGTAGTTAGTCCAAGTACATTGCTGCTAGTTCTACAGCATCCATTTTACACCAAGATGAACCATTCTTTGATTAGACTGGTTGGCTGACAATGTCACAAATTACGTAGGTGTCGATGTGGCCTGAAGGCTTGATTCTAACATGTCAGATAGCTATCAACAATGACAAGAAGCTGCCATGTGGGGAATCGTAGGTGACACATCTCAGCTAGTTCTCTTGTTGAGACCATGTCTTGTTTAGAGGAATTTTCACAGATTTCATGTCAATGTTAATATGGCTCAAATTTTCTAGCCGGCCAACAACTTTCAATGTATTTGAGACAAGTGCTCATTTTGTATTTGTATTTATTATGGATCAGCTACTCTTCTTGGGGTTCAGCAAAATGAAGACAGTTTACACAATCTTAAAAACATTACAATACATTCACAGATTTCACAACACACTGTGTGCCCTCAGGCCCCTAACTCCAACACTACCACATATCTACAGTACTAAATCCATGTGTATGTATACTGCGTATTTTATTGTGTGTGTGTTTCTGTGTGTTTGTTTGTGTGTGAGTGTGTGCATGTGTCTGTGCTAATGTGTGTGTTGCTTCACAGTCCCCGCTGTTCCATAAGGTGTTTTTTAATCTGTTTTTTAAATCAAATTTTACTTGATGTGGAATAGAGTTCCGTGTAGTCATGGCTCTATGTAGTACTGTGTGCCTCCCATAGTCTGTTCCGCACTTGGGGACTGTGAAGAGACCTCTTGTGGCATTGTGCAGATGTATTTATGTTTTCAATAAACATTGAGACGAAAGTTCAAATGTTGTCAATCATCTAAGCCAAACCCATGTGTTTTACCCCATAGTTGACACACATCGGTTGTTGCTAAATAACCAGTCTATAGGTTAAACATACCCTGTCCTTCTGGTGAGGGTCAGGGTTTATCTGGCCCAGTTCCGTACCCGCTGGACAGGGCAGTAGAGCCATCATGTGTCAGTTTGTCTGCCCGGTCAATGCACAACCGTGGCACTGGTACCACAGTTACATCTGAAGGGAGGAATAAACCCAGAGACTATTGTTCTTACCAGTTCCAGAAGAAACAGTTAGAACCCATGAACCGTTATTACAGGCCCCAGACATACCATTCAAAACAACCTTGTGAGCATGCATTTGTATGTGGCTGCGCAGGTCTCAGATAATGTGCATGATTTCTCATCACAGACCTATATATTTCATGCAGACTGAATTAAGGCCACCCGTTGCTTACTATTAGGTGTGCACACCATTCTTTCAGGGAGGAACGACAGGCTGTTATTTTCCTGTTTCATCAGCTTGGCCAGTGGGACCCAAATGATCATGGTGGTAGAGAAAATAGATCATTTGAGAAATGACTGACATGGATACCAGTAATTATTTACCCTCAACATTTTATATACACTGACCAAAAATAGAAACGCAATAATTAAGATTTTACGGAGTTAGTTCATATAAGGAAATCAGTAAATTGAAATAAATTAAATTGATCAATTAGGGCCTAACCTATATATTTCACATGACTGAGAATATAAATGTATCAGATTGATCACAGATAGCGTCAATAAAAGGTGGGGCGTGGATCAGAAAACCAGTCAGTATCTGTTGTGACCATTTGCCTGATGCAGCGTGACATCTTCGCATTGAGTTGATCTGTTGATTGTGGCCTGTTCAATGTTCTCCCACTTTTCAATTGTTTTGTGAAGTTACTGGGTATTGGCAGGAACTGGAACGTACTGTCGTACACATTGATCCAGAGCATCATAAAAATGCTCAATGGGTGCCATGTATGGTGAGTATGCAGGCCATGGAAGACCTGGGACATGTTCAGCTTACAGGAATTGTGTACAGATCCTTGCAAAATGGGGCTGTGCATTATCATGCTGAAACATGAGGTGATGGCGGGGGATGAATGGCACTACAATGGGCCTCAGGATCTCAAGATACAGTGCCTTGCGAAAGTATTCGGCCCCCTTGAACTTTGCGACCTTTTGCCACATTTCAAGCTTCAAACATAAAGATATAAAACTGTATTTTTTTGTGAAGAATCAACAAGTGGGACACAATCATGAAGTGGAACGACATTTATTGGATATTTCAAACTTTTTTAACAAATCAAAAACTGAAAAATTGGGCATGCAAAATTATTCAGCCCCTTTACTTTCAGTGCAGCAAACTCTCCAGAAGTTCAGTGAGGATCTCTCGATAATCCAATGTTGACCTAAATGACTAATGATGATAAATACAATCCACCTGTGTGTAATCAAGTCCCCGTATAAATGCACCTGTAATGTGATAGTCTCAGAGGTCCGTTAAAAGCGCAGAGAGCATCATGAAGAACAAGGAACACACCAGGCAGGTCCGAGATACTGTTGTGAAGAAGTTTAAAGCCAGATTTGGATACAAAAAGATTTCCCAAGCTTTAAACATCCCAAGGAGCATTGTGCAAGCGATAATATTGAAATGGAAGGAGTATCAGACCACTGCAAATCTACCAAGACCTGGCCGTCCCTCTAAACTTTCAGCTCATACAAGGAGAAGACTGATCAGAGATGCAGCCAAGGGGCCCATGATCACTCTGGATGAACTGCAGAGATCTACAGCTGTGGTGGGAGACTGTCCATAGGACAACAATCAGTCGTATATTGCACAAATCTGGCCTTTATGGAAGAGTGGCAAGAAGAAAGCCATTTCTTAAAGATATCCATAAAAAGTGTTGTTTAAAGTTTGCCACAAGCCACCTGGGAGACACACCAAACATGTGGAAGAAGGTGCTCTGGTCAGATGAAACCAAAATTGAACTTTTTGGCAACAATGCAAAACGTTATGTTTGGCATAAAAGAAACACCCTGAACACCCCATCCCCACTGTCAAACATGGTGGTGGCAGCATCATGGTTTGGGCCTGCTTTTCTTCAGCAGGGACAGGGAAGATGGTTAAAATTGATGGGAAGATGGATGGAGCCAAATACAGGACCATTCTGGAAGAAAACCTGATGGAGTCTGCAAAAGACCTGAGACTGGGACGGAGATTTGTCTTCCAACAAGACAATGATCCAAAACATAAAGCAACATCTACAATGGAATGGTTCAAAAATAAACATATCCAGGTGTTAGAATGGCCAAGTCAATGTCCAGACCTGAATCCAATCGAGAATCTGTGGAAAGAACTGAAAACTGCTGTTCACAAATGCTCTCCATCCAACCTCACTGAGCTCGAGCTGTTTTGCAAGGAGGAATGGGAAAAAATGCAAAACTGATAGAGACATACCCCAAGCGACTTACCACTGTAATCGCAGCAAAAGCTGGCGCTACAAAGTATTAACTTAAGGGGGCTGAATAATTTTGCACGCCCAATTTTTCAGTTTTTGATTTGTTCAAAATGTTTGAAATATCCAATAAATGTTGTTCCACTTCATTATTGTGTCCCACTTGTTGTTGATTCTTCACAAAGAAATACAGTTTTATATCTTTATGTTTGAAGCCTGAAATGTGGCAAAAGGTCGCAAAGTTCAAGGTGGCCGAATACTTTCGCAAGGCACTGTATCTGTGCATTCAAATTGCCATCGATAAAATTAATTTGGATGTTGTCCATAGCTTATGCCAGCCCAAACCACATCATGCTCACACAACACCATACACCTTGTCTGCCATCTACCCGGGATTCATCCGTGAAGAGCACAATTCTCCAGTGTGCCAGTGACCATCGAAGGTGAACATTTGCCCACGGCGCCAAATTGCAGTCAGGTCAGGACCCCGGTGACGTTGATGAGCACACAGATGAGCTTCCCCGAGACGGTTTCTGACAGTTTGTGCAGAAATTCTTTGGTTGTGCAAACCCAGTGTCATCAGCTGTCCAAGTGGCTGGTCTCAGACAATCCTGCAGGTGATGTGGAGGTCCTGGGCTGGCTTAGTTACATTTAGTCTGTGGTTGTGAGGCAGGTTGGAGGTACTGCCAAATTCTCCAAAACAACATTTGAAGCGGCTTATGGCAGAGAAATTAACATTCAGTTCTCTGGCAACAGCTCTCATGGACATTCCTGCAGTCAGCATGCCAATTGTACGCTCACTCAACTTCAGACATCTGTGGCATTGGGTTGTGACAAAACTGTACATTTTAGAGTGGTCTTGTCCCCAGCACAAGGTGCACCTGTAATGATTGTGCAGTTTAATCAGCTTCTTGATGCCACACTTGTAAGGTGGATGGATTATCTTAGCAAAGGAGAAATGCTCACTAACAGGGATGTAAACAAATTTGGCAAATGAGAGGAATACATTTTGTGCGTGTAGAACATTTCTGGGATCTTTTATTTCAGCTCATGAAACCAACACTTTGCATTTATATTTGTTGGCAATTTGAATGCACAGAGAAACCAAGACAATATTATCGCAAGGCCCATTGTTGCCAGGTTCTGTACACAATTCCTGGAAGCTGAAAATGTCTAATTTCTTCCATGACTTGCATACTCAGACATGTCACCCATTGTGCATGTTTGGGATGCTCTGGATTAAAATGACAGAGTTCCAATTCCAGCCACTTCACACAGCCATTGAAGAGTGGGGCAACATTCCACAGGTGGATCAACTCCATGCTAAGGAAAGGTGTCAGGCTGCATGAAGCCAATTGTGGTCACACCAGATACTGACTTGTTTTCTTAGGCTGCATCACATCCGGCCGTGATTGGGAGTCCCATAGGGTGGCGCACAATTGGCCCAGCGTCCTCCGGGATTGGCCGGGGTAGGCCGTCATTGGAAATAAGAATTTGATCTTAACTGACTTGCCTAGTTAAATAAAGGTTAAATAAAAAATAAAAATACATTCTTATCCACGCCCCTACTTTTTAAAAAGGTATCTGTGAAATGTTTACTGACAAGCCCTTAACCAACAATGTGGTTTTAAGAAACTAAACCCCCAAAAATAAGAGATAAGAATAACAAATTATTAAAAACAAGCAGTATAACAATAGTTGGGATGTATACGGTACAGAGTCAATGTGCGGGGGCACTGGTGTTGAGGTAATTGAGGTAATATGTGCATGTAGGTAGAGTTATTAAAGTGACTATGCATAGATAATAACAGAGAGTAGCAGCAGCGTTCCAGCTGTTCAGGAGTCTTATGGCTTGGGGGTAGAAGCTATTTAGGAGCCTCTTGGACCTAGACTTGGCACTGTCTATGACTAAGGTGGCTGGAGTCTTTGACATATTTTAGGGCCTTCCTCTGACACTGCCTGGTATAGAGGTCCTGGATGGCAGGAAGCTTGGCCCTGGTGATGTACTGGGCCATACGCACTACCCTCTGTAGTACCTTGCGGTCGGATGCAGAGCAGTTGCCATACCAGGCAGTGATGCAACCCGTCAGGATGCTCTCGATGGTTGTTAAGGGATTTTTATGAATAATGACTAAATTATGTATACATTTCAATCAGAACTATGACTAAACAGAATACTACTATGTTACTGTATGGATGTATGTATCTTATTATAATCATAATACTGAATGTAATGTGTGTAGTTTTCGTCCAGAATTAGAAGGACTGTCTGTTCCTTGTTAGAAACAAATGGAGCTATCGTAAGACTGGCTGGAATGCTGTGTTCCTTACAGGACATCCTGTCTCTACACAGGGAGAGGAGAGACCTTGGGCTAGTAGTAGATTATTTAACAGCTGGTGGACAATGTGGGAAGGCTTGTGAACTGTACTGCCATTGTATCGGAGTGGAGGAAGGACAGAATAAAACCTATGATGTCATTTTTAGTATATAACCTGTTGTAAATTGTACCATGATCAGTACTCTCGAGAATAAACTCTATTGATTGATTTTGAAACTGGTCTCTGTCCATTTTATGCAAAATAAGTATGTTACAAATCCTTAGAAATGGGCAGAGTGTTTTAATTGAATTGGTTGATAAACATATAGGAATCAAATTCTTTTAACAATGGTGCAGCTGTAAAACCTTTTGAAGATCTGGGGACCCATGCCAAATCTTTTCAGTCTCCTGAGCGGGAATAGGTTTTGTTTCACGACTTTCTTGGTGTGCTTCGACCATGTTAGTTTGCTGGTGATCTGGACGCCAAGGAACTTGAAGCTCTCAACCTGCTCCACTACAGCCCTGTTGATGAGAATGGGGGTGTGCTCGGTCCTCCTTTTCCTGTAGTCCACAATCATCTCCTTTGTCTTGATCACGTTGAGGGAGATTGTGCTTGCACCTCACGGCCAGGTCTCTGACCTCCTCCCTATAAGCTGTCTCATCGTTGTCGGTGATCAGGCCTACCACTGTTGTGTCATCAGCAAACTTAATGATGATGTTGGAGTCGTGCCTGGCCATGCAGTCATGAGTGAACAGGGAGTACAGGAGGGGTGTAAGCACTCACCCCTGAGGGGCCACCGTGTTGAGAATCAGCGTGGCAGATGTTTTGTTACCTACCCTTACCACGTGGGGGCGGCCCGTCAGGAAGTCCAGGATCCAGTTGCAGAGGGATGTGTTTAGTTCCAGGATCCTTAGCTTACTGATGAGCTTTGAGGACACTATGGTGTTGAATGCTGAGCTGTAGTCAATGAATAGCATTCTCACATAGGTGTTCCTTTTGTCCAGGTGTGCAAGGTCAGTGTGGAGTGCAATAGAGATGGTGTCATCTGTGGATCTGTTGGGGCAGTATGCAAATTGGAGTGGGTCTAGGATTTCTGGGATAATGGTGTTTATGTGAGCCATGACCAGCCAGCCTTCCAAAGCATTTCATGGCTACAGACGTGGGTGCTACGTGTAGGTAGTCATTAAGGCAGGTTACCTGTTCTTGGGCACAAGGACTATGATGGTCTGCTTGAAACATGTTGGTATTACAGACTCAGACAGGGAGAGGTTGAAAATGTCAGTGAAGACACTTGCCAGTTGTTCAGCGCATCTTCGCAGTACATGTCCTGGTAATCTATCTGGCCCTGCGGCCTTGTGAATGTTGACCTGTTTAAAGGTCTTTCTCACATCGGCTGAAGGGGGGCGTGATCACGCAGTTGTCCCGAACAGCTGATGCCCTCATGCATGTTTCAGTCTTATTTCTCTTTAAGCGAGCATAGAAATTATTTAGCTTGTCTGGTAGGCTTGTGTCACTGGGCAGCTCTTGGCTGTGCTTCCCTTTGTAGTCTGTAATAGTTTGCAGGCCCTGACAAATCAGACGAGTGTCGGAGCTGGTGTAGTACGATTCGATCTTAGTCCTGTATTGGCGCTATGTTATGCACGGCCACACAGTCGTGGGTGAAGAGGGAGTACAGGAGGGGACTAAGCACCACTCCTTGAGGGGCTCCCGTGTTGAGGTTCAGCAAGGCAGATATTTTATGCCTACCCTCAACACATGGGGGTGGCCCGTTTGGAAGTCCAGGATCCAGTTACAGAGGGAGGTGTTCAGTCCCAGGGAGCTTAGCTTAGTGATGATCTTTGAGGGCACTATGGTGTTGAATGCTGAGCTATAGTCAATGAACAGCATTCTCACGTAGTTGTTCCTTTTGTCCAAGTGAGAAGGGGCAGTGAGTGCAATAGTGATTGCGTCATCTGTGGATCTTTTGGGGCAGTATGCGAGTTGGAGAGAGGCCAGGGTCTCTGGGATGATGGTGTTAATGTGAGCCATAGATTCGGGGCAATAGTCATTTAGACAGGTTAACTTGGCGTTCTTGGGCACAGGGACTATGGTGGTCTGCTTGACATATGTAGGTATTACAGACTGGGCCAGGGAGAGGTTGAAATGTAATTGAAGACACTTGCCAGCTGATCAGCGCATGCTCTGAATACGCTTCCTGGTAATACATCTGGCCCTGGGGCCTTGTGAATGTTAACCTGTTTAAAGGTTTTACATTGGCTACGGACAGCGTGATCACACAGTTGTTTGGTTTGTGTCATAGGGCAGCTCGTGGCTGGATTTCCTTTTGTAATCCGTGATAGTTTGCAAGCCCTGCCACATCCAACAAGCATCAGAGCCAGTGTAGTAGGCTTTGATCTTAGTCCTGTATTGATGCTTTGCCTGTTTGATGGTTCATCAGAGTGCGTAGCGGCATTTCTTATAAGTGTCCGGATTTGTGTCCCGTTCCTTGAAAGCATCAACTCTATAGCCTTTAGCTCAGTGCGGATGTTGCCTGTATTCCATGGTTTCTTGTTGGAATATATACGTAAGGTCACTGTGGGGACGACTTGGTCGATGTGCTTATTAATAAAACTGGTGACTGATGTGGTAAACTCCTCAATGTCATCGGATAAATCCCAGAACATATTCCAGTCTGTGCAAGCAAAACAGTTTAGCATCCACTTCATCGCACCACTTCCGAATTGAGTGTGTCACTGGTACTTCCTGTTTGAGTTATTGCTTGTAAACATTCTTCAGGATCGGTGGGTCCCCTGTGGGATGGTTAATGTGATTAGCATGCAGTTCTAAGTAACAAGAACATTTCCCAGGACAGAGACATATCTGGTATTGACAGAAAGCTTAAATTATTGTTAATCTAACTGCACTGTCCAATTTACAGTAGCTATTACAGTGAAATAATATCATGCTATTGTTTGAGGAGAGTGCACAGTTCTGAACATGAAAAGTTATTAATAAACAAATTAGGCATATTTGGGCAGTCTTGATACAAGATTTTGAACAGAAATGCAATTGTTCATTGGATCAGTCTAAAAATTTGCACATACACTGCTAAATTGCACCTTGGCTGGAATAATACATTAAGGCCTTTCTCTTGCATTTCAAAGACGATGGTACCAAAAAAACAAATAAAATGGGTTAGTTTTTTCTTTGTATTATCTTTTACCAGATCTAATGTGTTATATTCTTCTACATTCCTTTCACATTTCCACAAACGTCAGTGTTTCCTTTCAAATGGTACCAAGAATATGCATATCCTTGCTTCAGTGCCTGAGCTACAGGCAGTTAGATTTGGGTATGTCATTTTAGGCGGAAATTGAAAAAAAGAGTCAGATCCTTACTTGAGATGGAGTCAGGAGTATAGGGTTATGGTCAGATTTGCCAAATGGATAGCGAGGGAAAGCTTTATATGCGTGTGTGGAGTAAAGATTATTTTGTTTTTTACCACTAGTTGTACAGGTGGCATGCTGGTAGAAATTAGGTAAAACGGATTTAAGTTTTCCTGTATTAAAATCACTGCCAACTAGGAGCGCATTTTCTTGTTGGCTTATGGCGCTATACAGATCGTTGAGTGCAGTCTTAGTGCCAGCATCGGTTTGTGGTGATCAGTATACAACTACGAAAAATATTGATGAAAACTCTCTTGGTAAATAGTATGGTCTACAGCTTATCGTGAGATATTCTAACTCAGGCGAGCAGAACCTCAAGATTGTGCACCAGCTGTTGTTAACAGACACACACCTCTGCTCTTGAGTTTACGAGACACTGACGTTCTGTCCTGCCGATGCATAGAAAAAAACAGCTAGATTCATATTAACCATGTCCTTGTTCAGCCAAGACTCCACGAAGCATAGGATGTTACAATAGGACATTCTCAAACGGAGCCTGTCTCATTTGTTCTCCAGTGATTGTACAATCGCCAATAGAACAGGGGGTAGAGGTAGTTTCATCAGGCTGCCCCCACATCTCTGTCTTTTCCTCTTCCGGGTGTCGGGGATTAGGACCTGGTCCAGGGTGAGCAGTATGTCTTGAGCGGCCAAACCGGTCATATGAAACAATGGCAGAAACAATGTACAAAATAAAAAGTTAAGATCAGCGGAAAATAGTATAATTGGTCAGGAACCCATAAAACAGCCACTATACATGCCAGTGCCATTTTGTATTTTATTGCTACAATGATAAGGATGTTAGATGAATTCAGACATTGATTTTATATGACTGGGAACACTAAGATTTTAGCCCAGTATTACAATTCAAGGAAATAGTTGGAATGTCGAAAACGCACGAGACCACACATATTTAGTGAAAAGAAAGTTTACCTAATAAATAGTATGAGTGCATTCATGTCATTTGATACAGAAATAGCTTCTTTTTTATTTTATTTGACCAGACAATGTCAAGCTGAATGTTAGAAATAATCTGGAAACATGATCAGTGTGATGGAGCAAACACTGCAATTACATACTTTGTAAACCTCAGTTTCTTCAGATAAATCTAGACAAAGAGCAATAACTCTGTACAAATGCACCAAATCTGTTGCTGAAAAACAGTGCTTCATATAGCATTTTAGCAGTAGTCCTTGGCCATATTTGACTATATATATATTTTCTACCTTTAACTAGGCAAGTCAGTTAAGAACAAATTCTAATTTACAATGATAGGCCTAGGAACAGTGGGTTAACTGTCTTGTTCAGAACTACAGATGTTTACCTTGTCAGTTCGGGGATTTGATCAAGCAACCTTTCGGTTACTGGCCCAACACTAACCACTAGGCTACCTGCCGCACCTAAATGAATGCTTTACCCACCCTTGGCATAGATCCCTAATCTGACATGAACATAATATTTTTTTATTTCTTAATTCCATTATTTTACTTTGAGATGTGTGTTTTGCTGTGAACTATTAGATACTACCGCACTGTTGGCGCTAGGAACACAAACATTTCGATACACCTGACCAATAATGATATTTGTTATGTTGTTGTAAACATTGAAATGGAACACTTGCTTTCAAATACTACACTTGATCTTAACCAAAAGGCAGAGGTTTTACCTATCATTTCAGATCAGGGTTAACTTCAAGGGAGTAAAATTTAATAAGGCATTTTCAAATCACTCAAAAAGGGTCCCTTCATTAATTCCACCAGTGCCTCTCACGAGGAACCCTGTGTGAGGCCCGCTGGTGATAGACCCTGCAGCAGCTCCATCTGCCTCCTTTTGTCCTTGGCCCTGTTGATGGTCATCTTGAAGAGGCGGCAGTACAGCTCCATTGCGGCTGGTGTGTCATCATTCCCAGGCACCGGGTATGTCACCAGGCTGGGGTTGCAGTTAGAGTCCACCACACCCACCGTGGGTATATTCATCTTGGCTGCATCGCGGACCCCCACATGCTGCTGGAAGACGTTGTTGAGAGTTGAGAGAAAGACGATGAGGTCAGGCAGCCTGACCCCCGGGCCGTACTGGATTGGGGCATTGGTGAGCAGACCACCCTGCCAGTAGCGTGTGTGGGCATATTCTCCACAGTCCCCTGCCGTGCTCTCCACCACGTGGCCGAACTGTCGGCGGCGGGAGACGAAGAGGATGATGCCGCCGCGGTAGGCGATGTGGGCGGTGAAGTTCAGGGCACTCTGGAGGTGCGCCATTGTCTGGTCCAGGTCGATGATGTCCTGGCCCAGACGACTGCCGAACAGATAGGGCTCCATCAGTCTAGTAGAGAGGGATGAAGGGAGAGAGAATCAAGATCAATGTTTATTTGACAATGTGCTCCTGTTCATACCTACAGTATGCGGTCTGTTTCTGTATATGAAATCTGCAAGGCATGTTTTGGGATGGCAGGTAGCCTAGCAGTTAAGAGCGTTGGGCCAGGAACCGAAAGGTTGCTGGATCGAATCCCTGAGCTGACAAGTTATAAATAGGTCCTTCTGCCCCAGAACAAGGCAGTTAACCCACTGTTCCCTGGTAGGCCGTCATTGTAAAATAAGAATTTGTTCTTAAGTTCTTAACTGACTTGCCTAGTTAAATAAAAAGGGTTAATAAAAACATATGTATATGTTTTAATGTTGCCCTATGAAGATAATCCAGCTGGTTTTATTTTACTCTGATGCAAGAGTAAAGTAAATATGGTAGATAAGGTCAATATGAACCACAATGAGAACATAACTGTCAAATGAACTATGAAAATCAGCCATCCAACCTGTGTCTGCAGCCTTTCTTGTGTCCAAGGTGCACTCTGGCATCAAATAGATCTTTTAAGGAGAAGAGTTCTGACAAGCGAAAGAAATCTGGCGTTTCAAAGGCAAGTTCTGGATCTTGTCAGTGACAGCTATTAAAAAAAAAGATAATATCGAGAAATGGTTAGTTCTTTGTGATTGTAGAGAAGCTTTATGAATTCGTGTTAAATATCCATAGCATGAAGTACTGCAAGACAGCTAACTGTACGTGTCACTTACAACTCGGCCTACCCGTGCTGTCAGTTTGCAAAGGGAGTGTTTTGACTGCGGTAGCAGTCGCATAGAGAGGTCCACTACAGGAGTATCCGGCTGCAACAATCCGGGGCTGGCGGAACCCGCACAAACCTACAAGACACCCACCAGCAGTCAGTTAGCTAGCAGTCAGACGATAAAGACAGCAGCTAACTACAACATATAAAACATTACATTGTAACGTTGGCCATCCAACTTGATGCTACTGCTAGCTAACGTTAGCAATGGTTGTGTAATTGAATTGTCAATTAAAAACGAGGATACAGTACAGTCTTTGTAGTCTTGCAAGGTAGCAAAAGAGATGCTAAATATAGTTCATGTCATAACCAAAATATATGAATTGATTGTATAATGTAAATAAAAATGTACCTTTGGTAAGAACTCCAGCTGCCATGCTTGCTCGTGCTGTCCCCTCCCACTGAAGGTCAAAGAAATATGCGACTGGTAGTTGAAGTCCATTGGATGTCTCGTACGCACTAGATCACGTGTCAATAATTTCCTTTGGACCACAACTCCCATGAGCACGCATGTAGTTGAATGCTCATTCAAAAACTTTATTGAATTGTAATACCACATTTTATTGTCAAATTCTAGCCAAATACTGTAACATCTACATTTTTTGGGATATGTTGATTTTCAGAACTGTTTTTTTCTTCAATAAATTATATTTTAACATTAATATGAATGTGATGTAGAAGTCAATCTATAAAATGTATTGAAATGGAAAACGTTCCTCAACAACTGTCAATTTGAATATTGAGAACCCATAGCCAAATAAAAACAAACATTAAACAAACAAAAATAATTAAAACATTGTTGTACAATAACAAGTGCAATTTCAACATAACCAACATAATTCAGAATCAAACAATTCACATACAACAGACAAACCCTCTTCACCAACAATAACAGTTTTCATCCGCATGACTAAGTCGCTTTGGATATAAGCATTTGCTAAATGGCATATACGCATTTAAATGTTTGATAAGAAATCTTGAAAGATCTTCCTGTACAAAAAAACATCTGTGCTTCTGTTGCTTTACTTCCCAGTTGCTTTATTTTTCCTGCAAAGAAACATAATTCATTACACTCAATGAACCCTCCTTATCTTCTAATTTAATCATGTCTGTGCCTAATCCTTTATTTATCTATGTGTTGTACTATTGTGTTATCAAGTAGGTTAAATATGACAAGATTTGCCTACAAAATGTACCTGGATAGAGGTAGAAATTGGAGCATTCTCTTCACAGGTTTCTCAAATTTGGTCTTCTGAAAAAGAGCCCAGAAAGAATAGATTGTTAACAAACCAAGCCAACAAACACCAATTCATCACAAACCTATTCCAGACAGATTGGAACACACTGTAAAGCCCCTTGCACACTGCCCATTACAATGCCTACTAAACTCCAACAAAAACATAGGGGCACACCCAGTACTTAATTTGTAAATCGGGAGGTACCGGAACAAAATGTGAGCAGGAGAGAGGGGTGACCTAGGGAGCTCTGAGGTACTGGAACAAAATGTGAGCGGGAGAGAGGGGTGACCTAGGGAGCTCTGAGGTACTGGAGCAAAATGTGAGCAGGAGAGAGGGGTGACCTAGGGAGCTCTGAGGTACTGGAGCAAAATGTGAGCAGGAGAGAGGGGTGACCTAGAGAGCTCTGAGGTACTGGAACAAAATGTGAGCGGGAGAAAGGGGTGACCTAGAGAGCTCTGAGGTACTGGAACAAAATGTGAGTGGGAGAAAGGGGTGACCTAGGGAGCTCTGAGGTACTGGAACAAAATGTGAGAGGGAGAAAGGGGTGACCTAGGGAGCTCTGAGGTACTGGAACAAAATGTGAGCGGGAGAAAGGGGTGACCTAGGGAGCTCTGAGGTCCTGGAACAAAATGTGAGCGGGAGAGAGGGGTGACCTAGAGAGCTCTGAGGTACTGGAACAAATTGTGAGCGGGAGAAAGGGGTGACCTAGAAGTCAGGGCTGGCC
This sequence comes from Oncorhynchus gorbuscha, assembly GCF_021184085.1. Classification (NCBI taxonomy): domain Eukaryota; kingdom Metazoa; phylum Chordata; class Actinopteri; order Salmoniformes; family Salmonidae; genus Oncorhynchus; species Oncorhynchus gorbuscha. The sequence goes on along the minus strand of NC_060183.1, from coordinate 67,883,798 downwards.
CAACCCAAATCAACTCTTGGAATATCAGGCCCAGGAGGAAAATCAACTTTTTCACATTACGTTTTTTTGGTTGGGTTGGGGCAGGACAATAAATGAAGAGGTAACTCAAATTAACTTTGATCTCTTTCATTTGAATTTTTACATTGTAAAAAGTGACAACTATTTTTCATGCCATGAGAGGTACCGGATCCGGCCAAACAGCTGCCAGAACAAAACTGTCCAAAACAGGGAGGTGCCAGCTGAAATTAAGCACTAGTCACACCTATCCATCGGTTTCTGGTTGGTGTTTGATTGGCATTGTATGGACAGTGTGCAACGTGCTTAACTGTCCACGTACGTCACTGTACCTTTGGCTGATTTACAGCAACAGCTTTACACATCCATCTGAACCTCTTGCTCCTTTCCTCTGTGTTCAATGCTATGTAAGGGCTGAGGGTGATACCAGGGTCAATGGAGCTGGACAGAGACCTGGGGCAAGGCAGAGTAGGGGAGGAAACATCCGTGCATGTTAATGTAGACAGACTAATCTACACATCACCTTGCATTATAAATGACTACTCATTATGGTCGCATTCCCCTGCTCAGATGTTGCATGCATCAACCAATGGTTGCGTGCCACGTCATCGACTGTGCCGTCATACACCAGATAGCTATAACATGTTGTTCACGTGCTGTAAAATGCCTATCCAGGCATTGTAAGAGCCGGCATGCGTCAGCTAAGCCTGGACAGGGGAACACACCCTATAATTTGGGATTGGCAATCAGCGACTGAGCAAAATTTATGTCGAACACATACTCCTATCCTCACTCTGCTTATGCATTAGACATTATGAACATCATGATAACCATGAAGCCAGTACGATCATATCACTCTCAACAGTAGAGAAATGTAAACGGTGTGGCCGGCTGGCCGCAGACCAGACTTTTACATGCTGTTACCAGAGGGAAATGTTGAGAGATCAAGGAGAGAGAAGCCTTTGAGTTACTCATTCATGTATCCAAGTCAGTCTGTCTGTCTGTCTAATATAATGTATTGTGGCCCAAGGTACTGCTGAACCCCTCACTGCTGAGTAATTCTGATTTGGTAATATGATGAGGTCAGAGGACACTAAGGATTTTAACATTAACTAAATGAGTCATATAGAGGGATAATATAGCAAGAGTTACAGTTGGTTTCACAGAAATGCACATTTCTCCAGTGGAAAAGTGTCCTTCTGAAGAGTAGCAGCTGATAAGAACACCTTGAAGAGCTGTAATGCATGTACAGCCCATCTTTGTTGAGGAATATCAAGGTGTTTAGAATATTGTTGAGGATACATTTTAATTGAATTCGATAAGAGATGCACCACTATTGATGAAATTCACTCTTTATTACACAGTTGCACTTTAAAAGATACAGTCAAAGTTCTTCCTTTGACAGTGAAAAGGGAGAAAAGTTAAATTTTTGCTAATTATTTATGAAAACTGGCGATGCACAGCATGTTCAGTACAATTATTTTTTTCCTCCTTTTTTCCATAAACAAAAATAAATAATATTTTCACGTAACAAAATTCAAGAAAACTACTAGAACATCGAACAAAAAACAACCAAATTGCAAGTCAAGAAATACAAAGAGCCTTGATGATTTGTGTGCTGTTGACAGTTTGTCAGAGGGAAATCAACCATTGATATGGGAAATGTGCCTATGATTGTAGAGGAAAATCTCTTCTTGAACTTAAAAGGTATTTGTATATTGTCAGCGACAGAACAAATATACAAAAACCACATGTAAAAACAGCATTTGTGACTGGGGTTAGTTGCGTTTGTTATTTTAACCACTGCTGACAGAACCCTTAAAAGAGAACAAACATAAATATATGCCTACTTTATGACAATGTTTAAACTTGCTTGTCATGAGAATATGATACTTTTTTTGTTTAAATGTGTTAATGCCACAAAAAAAAAAAAAAAGAGGAAGACTATATTAGAATGCAAAGGGAAGATTTTGGCCGATGGACAAATTACAAGGAGGGCAAGTGGAACAAAACACAAATATTAGTTGAATACAGTCTGACGTATTTGCATGATAAAAATAAGTCCCTTCAGTCACTCATCCATGGAGCTACAAAACACTAACTCACTGCTCCCTGTAAAATGATGTCTTCAATTGATCATTTTGACCCAATATTTTATTGTACCAATTACTCATATAGTATATTTGGGTGGTTAGGCCTATATCTTTGGCCTGATAACTTTAAGAGGGCTTCGATAGGATGTTCATATGTTGTATCTTTACAAAAACAGTCATTGAAACATTGGTGAGACAAAAATAACCATCTTATTTCCTATAAGAAACAACCAACACACAGCTGTGCATTGGGTGGTACTAACATTCATGCACTTTGCTTGTTGATTCAGGGCGGTGGCTGATATTGCTTAAGGGTTTAATGATAAGAATTTAAAATAATAATCTAAGAGCACAAATTAAAAAAGGAACATTTTAGTCTTAAATTCTCAATGACATTGCGTTAGAGTATTTAAATAGATGTATAAAATGTACAAACATATAAAAAGAGGCTTTGTGTGTATTAACAACAAACAAACAAACAAACCATTGGAACCTACGAACTAACAAATGTACTTGAATTGACATGACATCCACCAGGAAGGAGGACACACTCAATACGCTAACTAATATTAAAAATTAAAAAAGATGTGATGCCGCTATGTGACCTAACAAACAAGAAAAAAAGCCTGCACTTACAAAGTGTGAAAGCCCTGCTGCTCTGGGCTCGTCCTCTCATCTGACTCGCTGACGTCGGTCTCATCTACACACTCCTCTCCTCGTCTTCCTATCTGCTCTGTCTTCCTGCACTCCCTTTCTCTCTCACTCTCTCCTGCTGGCAAGTCTCTCCTCCTTTCCTCCTTTCCCTCACTCACTTTCACCTCCCTGCTTCTGACCTGAACATGGTTGGTCTCGTTCGTGAACAGTTCAACAAACATAGTCTTGTCCTTGGCCACGTGTACCACGCTGCTCTCCGACAGCCCCGGGGTCAGGGTTGGGGTTTGACTCCAGCGGCTGCCTGACTCATGACCCTGAAGGAAGTACCTCCCTGATGGTCCTGTCTCCGTAGGTCTCCTGGTCAGGCTGGGGAACGGGGAGCTGAAGACGGCAGCCGACGTAGATATGGTCTCTGAGGATGAGGGGCGGTGGAATGGAACCAGTGGTGATCTGATGCTGCTCCCAGTCCGTACAGCAGCAGGTCGGGTAGAGACAGGTGTATCCGGTGCAGGCTCAATATTCCTCCTACGCGAATAGATACTGGCTGGTACTACACACTGATACGCTGGAGTGGTGGCTCTCTTCTCACCAAAACTAGGTGAGCTGTACTGGAATGGGTTCCTGTTATGGATCTTCTCTTTTGTCTCAGTGGTGGGGATCACTTGGCTCTTACGCCACTGCTCCGAGTCAGTCCTGGACAAGGGGTAGCTGGTGCTGGGAAATGACCTGTAGCTGTGCTCCCTTGCCATCTCAGAGTTGGCACTCAGGTGGGTATCACCGCTTCCTGGATCTGAACTAGAGCTCTTCCTCTTCTCTGATCTGGCAGCCCCAGACACAGCGCCATTGGCAGGCTCCAGCGCTGGAGGATAGGAGCTGGGGGTGAGGGTTGAAAGGAGGCACGACCCCCTGGCTGTTTCTGGGGTGTGGTTTCCTGGCACTGGCTGGATAGGGGGTGTGTTTGGAAAGATTCCTCTTTCCGGAACTCCTCTCTGCTCACAACTGCTCTGACGAGGCAGGTCAGGGAATTGAGCAACATCTATCCTTGGAATTTCAGCCAGCAGATTTTCCAATTTTATGCATTTCTCCTTGAGAGGGACTGCTGTTTTGCCTTTGCCATTCACAATCTCCTCTCTGTCATCTGTTTTCACTGTGGTAGTAGAAACCTTGGCCTTTTCTGCCAGGAACTTTCTGATCTCCTGTTCGATGCTGTCGTCACTGTCCACTGAACTGCTCTCTTCCTTGATCTGAACAACTGGGATAGTCTCTCTTGACAGGCCTTCTACATCCCTGTTCCCTTGAGATCGGTCCATCTCATCTGTCTGGTTGAGGGGCTCTTTCTTCTCATTGCTCTGTGGATACTGTGACACATTCGTACTAAATGTGCCTTTTTTTCTGTTGTTGTTACTACTCTGGGCAGTAGTAGTAGTGATTTTAAGGCTAGTTTTCAAAAGGCTGGTAGTCTTGGGCACATGGTCCATACCCAGCTTCTTTAACTCTGTTTTTCTAGACAACGGCTTCTCATCCTCAAGGCCCTTCCTTGACTTCAACTTCATATCTCTAGTCTTCTTTTTCAACTTCTTCTTAGTCTTAAGCAAGTCTTTTATTGCAGTGTCCAGGTCCTCGTCACTGTCCAGTGAGCTACTCTTGTCTCCACTCTTAGGTTCCCCTCTCATCACTGATTTCAGTGGGGATTTTTTCAGGTTGGAAACAGATGACCTTGACCTTTGGTCATGCTTGGTCAAATGCTTTCGGACTGCCTCTTCTTTCATTTTGAGATGACTCTCTCCTTCCTTGGAACCCCTCCTGCTGCCAACTCCTCTTTGAGATTTATTTTCTGCTTCACAGATAGCCTCAGTGTTTTCTTCTGGGCCGGACTCAGTTTGGTGTTTTTCTCTGGTTCTGTTATTGTGTTGGTTCCACCTGGACTTGTAGTACCAACATCTGAGCCGGGTCCAGATGGCAGTTTGTGCATTTGGGCTTTGTTCTCAAGAAACTTCCGGATTTCCTGTTCGATCCCATCCTCACTGTCAATGGAGCTCTCATCATCACTTGTATTATTATCATCATCATCATGGCAATTTGTGGAGAAAAGAGAAGTGGTGGCAGTGGACTCCGTGGAGCTACTGTTAATATTGATATGGCCTGCTGATGCTACATTAGGGTTAAAGGCCCCTGGCATTTTAATGACAGCTTTAGAAATGTCCAGAATAGCCTCAGCACACATCAGCTCAGCTGTGGTGGTGGTGTTCACCTTCAGAGTGGCTGGGCATGGGGTGGTGTGCTGCTCTTGCTCCCTCTCTCGCAGCGGCTCCACTTTAGTTGACAAGAGGAGGCCATTCCCTTTGGGGCTGCTAACTGCTAATCTCTTCTTGATAAGAGAGAGTGAGGAACCAGGAGTTTGAGAAGGTAGAGATGATTTTAAATCCCTAGTCTCAGGTTTCTTCTTTTTAGACAGTTTGTGTTTTTTCATGGCTGACGCCTGAGTGCTTGTGCTCTCTGAACAGTGCAGGGGAGCCGCTGCTTTACCCAATTGCTTTTGTTTGGGTAGAAATAGAGAGAGCGTCGGTACACCCTTCTCTTTCTGCTTCTCCAGCTGGTAGTGGCGGATGGCCTCCTCTATTCCGTCATCACTGCTGCTGGAGTCTGACTCCTCTTTGAAAACGAGAAGGGGTATGGAGGACTTAGGGCCTCCTTCATGTCTCTCTTTCTTCTTCTCCTGCTGGTAACGTTGAATAGCCTCCTCAATGCCGTCATCACTACTGCTGCTGCTGTCACTGTCAGACAAGTGTTCCTCCAACTTCACTGCTTTCAGTACAGGAATCTTCTGTTTGTCAGAGAGAGGGTTGGAATTAGAGGGGCCTCTCTTCTGTTCCAAAGATTGTTTTTTTACCACCGCTGTGTTGCTTATTGTGTCCAGTTTCCAGGGATTCTCTTTGCAGGTGGGTATTTTACTTTTCAAACATTTTTTCATGGGTAGTGCTGTGTTGTGTGTCTCTGTTTGGACACTTCTCAGAACCTGGTTGCTGGCAGTTAAAATCTTATTGCTGTCGGAATGTTGTTTAGTAGGTTCTGGAAAGGTTGGAGCAGCCTCCCTCCGGGGAATCTTCGGTGGCTGTAAAATATTAGTGGCTGGTTCTGGCTCAGCCTTGCGTTTGTGGTCATCCTTTTCCTTCAGGTACTCCTGAATAGCCTCCTCGATGCCTCTATCTACAGAGTCATCGCCGTCAGAACTCTCTGAATCAACATTATAGGAAACTTCTGGCAGTGCCGGCAAGTTATCAGTGTGAGTGAGAGGAAGAGGGCCTCTGAATTTGGGCTTGGGTCCCATAACCACAGGAGGCCCCCTCCGGACCTTGAAGCCTTGGCCCTGGGAGCCCCGGGCTCCAGCCTCCTGTACCAGTTGCCCTGATAGCACTTGGTTCCCCTCTGTCTCGTCGCCCATGTTGAGTGAGGACTGGGTGCTCCTTAGGCTCTCTATGATCATCTGGACCTTCTCTGAGATGGGTGTTCCAGTGGTGGACAAGTCGCTGTCAGAGTCATTGAAGCACAGGGGCAGACCGCTAAAGCCTCTGGGCAGACCACCGCACGATGACCTCCATTCTGTGTGCAAAGCCGCGACTGGAGGCAAGTTCAAGTACATTCTAGTGTGGTGCTGGGGTGGGTGGGGGGGCTGAAGCATGGGATCACAGCTGCCTCAGACCACACTCACATCTTTACATCTGAAACAAAAAAGGAAACAAGAGTCAAAATACAGCTTTTGTATTCATATCACAATATTTTTTATTATTATTGTTCATATTTTCACTGTAGGCACAAAGTATGTGAGGGAGGTGGTCTGGAGGGGAGCTTATCCCCTGTCCATAAATTGGATAATTTTGTATTTTTCAAACACATGAAACAGCCCCTGTGCCCCCTATGGGCACAATGCCCCACATTGGTCTTGTATTTTTGATTATGCACCTAGAAAGGAATAGAAAACCTTTGAAAAGTACATCACGTTACTGCTGAAATTGTCCTTTACTGAGTATCATAATAATTACAATACTTTAATTTAACCTCTATTTATACAGGGAATCCCAATTGAGACCAGGGTATAGCTACAGCAATGCAGTAAGGGCATTGGCCTAAATTGGTAAAAATACAAAATCTGCCAGAATATAAACGTTTTATTAATTTAACACTCAACCAAATTAGGGTATTCTACAAATAGACTACGTCATGCACTGCATCAAACTAGCAGGTGTAAGGGGCAGTCATGTGTTGCGCGATACTCAAACCCGCCATTCTGTATCAACCAAGTAAAGTGATAAACAACGTCGCCGAAACCCCAGGCTGCAGTAGCCAGATGAGAAAGAAGGGAGGGCTGCAAGCCAAAGGTTACTGTTTAATCAAATAATATACCACAACAACTCAGATATCGTTGGTCACGAATACAACGTGGACAGATGAGTCAATGTAACTTACTGTATAGCCAGTTAAAATAGACGACAATCCATGTCCAAATGTGATTTGCCGTCATCATACATAATAGCCGAGAACGACTTTTAACACTGAATCCAAAAATAATTTGTTACCATCCATACAAACATTTAACTTTACCTGTGGTAACAGTAACATCGTCTGCATATGGCTATAGCTGATAAATAGTTACGTTTGCTTTCCAACAAAATCGTATGTTGAGGACATTGTCTCCGAACCTCAATGCCTTGGTTGTCGCAACGCCACCCCCGGCAGGCCCGTATCCCTCTAGCGGCTCGGGCGGCACTATTGCCCGGTGTGCATCACTAGGAGACACCGCAGAGCAACCATGTTCCTCCGCTACCTGGCCACTGCTCCATCAAACCCTCTCTTCACGTTGTCATATTCTCAAAGGACACCGGTAATTCGACAATATTTTTCTCACTAATTACGATATTAATAGAAAAGGTATAAAACAGGCGGAATAGGGGATATCCCACTGAACCCATTCGGTGTATTGAGAAATAAGATACTGGCGGGCCTGCTGTAGAACAGGCATTTTTCTGCGAAGAAAACATTTGTATTGTGCACCTCGACAACCTCTAAATATTAACACACACGGCACAAGACATATCGGCACATCTACTTAGTTCAATTTACCTGGTTATGGTTGAATTACACGTAGGCCCTACACGTGAATTTAATTTCCCTGGTAATTCTTCAGATTTTAGCATCCACACACAGAACAGACACGCGCAAACAGTGCACGACCTCGAGCACCCCTTCGTCTCCACCTCCGCTTGACAGGAAACGCCGTATTAAATTGCATTGAATTCTGTCAGGCCGAAATTAACGTTTGAATCAGGAAAGTTCTCTCACGACCTCTACATGCCAGAATGTTGAATACAATTATATTTTGGCGTACTTTACCAGTTGTCCGTGCGACAAATTGGCCATCTTTAAAGGAACAGTAAAATAACATATAGACTATCTCTCAAAGTTGACCACCACTGACTTTCAGTAAGGACTATGCTAGCTTTATGTAACAGCTCCTCCTGATGTTAACCTCCTCCTGTATTACGTTAGCTTTGTGTTACAGCCCCTCCTGATGCTAACCTCCTCCTGTATTACGTTAGCTTTGTGTAACAGCTCCTCCTGATGTTAACTTCCTCCTGTATTACTTTAGCTTTGTGTAACAGCCCCTCCTGATGTTAACCTCCTCCTGTATTACTTTAGCTTTGTGTAACAGCCCCTCCTGATGTTAACCTCCTTGTATTAACCTACAAACCATTTTATATGATTAAAATATTATTGATATGGACAGCCAGGCATATTAGAAATCAGGCCTAATTATTTTAAAGTAGCCTATGATGTTAGAAATTATATTACACAAATGTATTTACATATTACGAAATATTGTGGCCTAATTACATTTGGCAATAATTAGACCTTCTTAAATGAGTTACAAGTAAATACTCATAATAGTATTATAAGTTGATGGCACTTTTATTCCAACAAATATGTTTAATATAAAGCTACAGGTCCAGACAATACAGTTACAAATATACATGTAGTGCAGCTCAAATGATTAATAGTAGCCTTATAGAAAGTAATGGGAATTCACTTAAAAACGGACACAAATGAATTGTCGACTATGTTCCATGCATTTACTGTAGGTTGGTGAACGTGACAGTAGCAATATAAATACTATACATAAAGTGAGCTATACTACATATGCTGTATCTGTAGTTGTTTCAAATACCACAAGATGATGCTGTATGCAAGCACAAACCATCTCTTCTTTTCTTCTCTCTCATTTCCTATCCTCTCTCCCTCTTCATCTCTATTCTCTCACCCTCTTTCCCCTCTCATCATCTCTTTTCTCTCTTTCTCTTTCCCTCGGGTGCAGTTACACCCCAGGTTCAAAATACTAATACTTTTTGTCTCAATTTCTTCAACTTGGATTGGTGTAGGCATGGGCTAGAGAAAGTTCCCCATGCCAGTAATTTCCTTTCAAGGGAAGTGAACAAGTGCAAACTTCAGGGGAAAATAGATATTATGGGGATAGAAGGAGTTCAAATCAAATCAAATCAAATTGTATTTATATAGCCCTTCGTACATCAGCTGATATCTCAAAGTGCTGTACAGAAACCCAGCCTAAAACCCCAAACAGCAAGCAATGCAGGTGTAGAAGCACGGTGGCTAGGAAAAACTCCCTAGAAAGGCCAAAACCTAGGAAGAAACCTAGAGAGGAACCAGGCTTATGTAGGGTGGCCAGTCCTCTTCTGGCTGTGCCGGGTGGAGATTATAACAGAACATGGCCAAGATGTTCAAATGTTCATAAATGACCAGCATGGTCGAATAATAGTAAGGCAGAACAGTTGAAACTGGAGCAGCAGCATGGCCAGGTGGACTGGGGACAGCAAGGAGTCATCATGTCAGGTAGTCCTGGGGCATGGTCCTAGGGCTCAGGTCCTCCGAGAGAGAGAAAGAAAGAAGGAGAGAATTAGAGAACGCACACTTAGATTCACACAGGACACCGAATAGGACAGGGGAAGTACTCCAGATATAAAAAACTGACCCTAGCCCCCCGACACAAACTACTGCAGCATAAATACTGGAGGCTGAGACAGGAGGGGTTAGGAGACACTGTGGCCCCATCCGAGTTATGGGGACACAAACCCTCTCTCCCTCTGTCACCTTCCTCCCTCCATCTTTATTATGATTCACTCGAACAGGCTTCTATCACAGTGATTCTCAGTGGAGTCAGTTCATTTCTCTTTCTCTCTAATTAATTTAAATGACCATTAAACAGGTTCCCATATCCCAGACTGTAGCGTTAAGATATTTTAAGCCTGTGTGTGAGATAATGTCTGTGTCCAAAATGGCACCCTATTCCCTAAAGTGTAGTTAAGATATTTTAAGCCTGTGTGTGAGATAATGTCTGTGTCCAAAATGGCACCCTATTCCCTAAAGTGTAGTTAAGATATTTTAAGCCTGTGTGTGAGATAATGTCTGTGTCCAAAATGGCACCCTATTCCCTAAAGTGTAGGGAATAGGGTGCCATTTGGGGCAGGGCACAGAACACTATCTCACACACAGGCTTAAAATATCTTAAAGCTACAGTCTGGGTTATGGGAATCTGTTTAATGGTCTTTTAAATTCTTAAATAATATAACATGCCTCATGACTCATGAGCTTTGCACTGCCCTTGGATCTAGAGCACTGTCTATGAATTTGCGAGGGGTCTCATTTCCCCCTGAGACCCTTCCCTTAGATGAATACCAAAACAAATGGAGGGGCTGCCATTTGGTTGAAACATGAATCCCAGATTGCAGCTCTATTGACAACATCCTATCACAGTAGTGAGTGTCTGTGTCCCAAATGGAACCCCATTCCCTGGGTATTTCCATAAAATTAGTGTCTTTAGCGTCTCTTTGATATTTAAGTAGAAATTGTACAACAGTATTGCATTTTGAAGCCTGTTATGAAGTGCCTTTTAATACAGACCATGTAGATAATTCAATAAATCAGATTTTGAATATGGAAAAAAAGCTTTCTGAAATACCAAATTTCAGCATTTTGACATGTCCCTTTGATCAACCTTGTGTCATTTCTAGAAAGATTTTAACAAATTGAATCCCAACATTTCTCAAAGTTTCACCATCATTGTAAAGACCTAGTTATTTTATTTGTTTGAGTCTTTTCTGGACCGGAAAGGTCTTTTCTGAAAATTAGTATTTATTTAATGTGATTAGTGGTTAATTTATGTCTGTCCCTCATTTTAAGGTCAACCCTGTTATGTGAACATATCTCTCATTTAATATGGTGAAACTATTCCTTTTAAATATATACATTTTTAAAGAAACATTGAACATCTAACTGAACAAACATATAAACTCATCATGCAACAATTTCAAAAATGTTACTGAGTTATAGCTCATATAAGAAAATAAGTAAATTGAAATAAATAAATGAGTCCCTAATCTATGGACTTCACATGACTGGGAATACAGATATGCATCTGTTGGTAACAAATACCTTTTAAAAAAAGTTAGGGGCGTGGATCAGAAAACCAGTCATGATCTGGTGTGACCACTATTTCCCTCATACAGCACAAAGTATCTCCTTTGCGTAGAGTTGATCAGGCTGTTGATTGTGGCATGTGAAATGTTGTCCCACTCCTCTTCAATGGCTGTGTGAAGTTGCTGGTTATCGTCAATCGAGAGCATCCCAAACATGCTCAATAGGTGACATAACTGGTGAATATGCAGGCTATGGTGGAACTGGGACATTTTCAACTCGTTGTCATGTTTTGTCATATATTGTCATGTCTTGTCCCTGTGCTTTCTCTTCTATTCGTTTCCCCCTGCTGGTCTTATTAGGTTTCTTTCCCTCTCTCTCTATCCCTCTCTCTCTATCCCCTCTCTCTCTATCGTTTCGTTCCTGCTCCCAGCTGTTCCTCATTCTCCTAACTACCTCGTTTACTCTTTCACACCTGTCCCCTATTTTGCCCTCTGATTAAGTCCCTATTTCTCTCTCTGTTTCTGCTTCTGTCCTTGTCGGATCCTTGTTTGATGTTTGCTGTTCGCTGTGTACTTGTTCCGTCCTGTCGTGTTTTTGCCTTCATCAGATGCTGCGTGTGAGCAGGTGTCTCTGTCAGCTACGACCTGCGCCTACTCGAAGCGACCTGCAATCTGTGGCCGCTTAAAGTTATTCCCCTCTACAGACTAGAGGATTTCTGTTATTCCCCGTTTGGACAGTTCCTGTTAAGGATTCAGGATTTGTCGTTTTCTGTTTGGACTTGAATAAACTCTGTTTCTGTTAAGTCGCTTTTGGGTCCTCACTCACCTGCATAACACTTGTGTACAGAACCTTGTGTACAGATCTAGGAATTGTGTACAGATCCATGGGGGCCGTGCATTATCATGCTAAAATATGAGGTGATGGCGGCGGATGAATGGCATGACAATGGGCCTCTGAATCTCCTCATGGTATCTCTGTGCATTCAAATTGCCATCTATAAAATGCAATTGTGTTCATTGTTCGTAGCTTATGCCTGCCCATACCGTAACCCCACCCCAACCATGGGGCACTCTGTTCACAACGTTGACATCAGTTAACTGCTCGCCCACACAACGCCATACATACTGTCTGCCATCTGTCCAGTACAGTTGAAACCGGGATCCATCCATGAAGATCACGCTTTTCCAGCATGATTGGGAGTCCCATAGGGCGGTGCACAATTGGCCCAGCTGCGTCTGGATTAGGGTTTGGCTGGGGTAGGTCGTCATTGTAAGCAATAATTTGTTCTTAACTGACTTGCCTAGTTGAATAAAGGTTAAATCAAATAAAAAAGTTGGACTGTCAGCACATGCAGTCATTCCAAACTTCTCAATGTCTCTCACTGCTCTCACTTGTTTTCATTTCCCCTAACTATGTGTGTGAACTCCATCCTCATACACTGAGGTTCAGGAGAATGAGCCTTAGTGTTACAATACCCATTTGTTATTGAGGGCTGCATCAATACAATGTGAGGTAGGCAGTCACATTGGATGTAGCAGTGGAGGCAGAGAAGGATATAAACATTTAAAAAACATCTACTGTTCTTAGCAAAAGTGGAAAATAAATAGGCACCAAAAGTAGGATACTTACAATATTTACAAATTAATAAACAGGACAAAGAGCAACATAAGTAAAAGCACTGTCCTAACCTTAATAATTCATTTGACCCATAATGCATTTCACCATGGGATATCCCATTAGACATGAATGAGCAATTAACATCAAGATCATGATTGGCATATATTCAGGCAATAAACATTTTACCGATAGCACACACTTCCATCAAGGTGCTAAACAATGCCTTAAAGAGCGACTGCCCCTAAAAACCAACTCATCCCTTATGAAACTGCAATGCTCGTCATGGGTGGAAGAAGAGGAGGACCAATGCGCAGCGTGGTAAGTGTCCATATTGTTTTTAATAAGAATACTGAACACTGAACAAAAACAATAAAACGACAAACGAACAGTCCTGAAGCAAAACACAGAACAGAAAATAATCACCCACACCACACAGGTGGGAAAAGGCTGTGGTTACGTTTAGATTACAATTATGTCAACAAATCGTGCCCCCTTTTACCAAGCTCCACATGCAAATCACCCCTCTGCCCACTTTGCTTCACTTAATTTAATGGAGTTCAGTTGTTTCATCGCTCCAAACACGTTCAAAGGATCATTACTTTTTGTAGACTTTACCCTTTGCCAAAGTTTCAAACAATTGCATTGTTTAGAAGGAGTGCATGGGTTAGGACGAATTGAGTTATTACAGACCCGCAATTCATAGAGTACGCTTTTCTAATGGAAATATGCAAATACGTGCTAGAACGTGCCAATAAGATCTCGCTAGCTCATGCTGTGGTCAATGTTGGGTTAGTTATAAAAAAAGTAAATAAAAACATGGGGATGAGGTAGGTAGTTGGATGGGCTATTTACAGTGAGGGAGAAATAAGTCTCCAACTTCAGCGATTTTTGCAATTTGTTTAAGTCATTGGCAGCAGAGAACTGGAAGGAAAGGCAGCCAACTGAGGTGTTGGCTTTGTGGATGTCCAGTGAGATAAACCTGCTGGAGTGCGTGCTAAGGGTGGGTGTTGTTATCGTGACCAGTGAGCTGAGATAAGGCGGAGCTTTTACCTAGCAAAGACTTATAGATGACCTGGAGCCAGTGGGTCTGGCGACGAATATGTAGCGAGGGCCAGCCGATGAGAGCATACAGGCCGCAGTGGTGGGTGATATATGGGGCTTTGGTGACAAAACGGATGGCACTGTGACAGACTGCATCCAGTTTGCTGAGTAGAGTGTTGGAGGCTATTTTTTAAATGACATCGCCAAAGTCGAGGATCGGAAGGATTGTCCGTTTTACGAGGGTATGTTTGGCAGCGTGAGTGAAGGAGGCTTTGTTGCGAAATAGAAAGCCGATTCTATATTTAATTTTGGATTGGAGATGCTTAATGTAAGTCTGGAAGGAGAATTTACAGTCTAGCCAGACACCTAGGTATTTGCAGTTGTCTACATATTCTAAGTCAGAACTGTCCAGAGTAGTGATGCTAGTCGGGCGGGCGGGTGTGGGCAGTGATCGGTTGAAAAGCATGCTTTTAGTTTTACTAGCGTTTAAGAGCAGTTGGAGGCCACGGAAAGAGTGTTGTATGGCATTGAAGCTCGTTTGGAGGTTTGTTAACACAGTGTCCAAAGAAGGGCCAGATGTATACAGAATGGTGTCGTCTGCGTAGAGGTGGATCAAGGAATCACCAGCAGCAAGAGCGACATTGTTGATATATGTAGAGAAAAGAGTCTGCCCGAGAATTGAACCCTGTGGCACACCCATAGAGACTGCCAGAGGTCCGGACAACAGGCCCTCAGATTTTACACACTGAACTCTATCTGAGAAGTAGTTGGTGAACCAGGCAAGGCAGTTATTTGATAAACCAAGGCTGTTGAGTCTGCCGATAAGAATGGGGTGATTGACAGAGTCGAAAGCGGGAATGCACAAAATCAAATCAAATCAAATTTTATTTGTCACATACACATGGTTAGCAGATGTTAATGTGAGTGTAGCGAAATGCTTGTGCTTCTAGTTCCGACAATGCAGTGATAACCAACAAGTAATCTAACTAACAATTCCAAAACTACTGTCTTATACACAGTGTAAGGGGATAAAGAATATGTACATAAAGATATATGAATGAGTGATGATACAGAGCAGCATACAGTAGATGGTATCGAGTACAGTATATACATATGAGATGAGTATGTAGACAAAGTAAACAAAGTGGCATAGTTAAAGTGGCTAGTGATACATGTATTACATAAGGATGCAGTTGATGATGTAGAGTACAGTATATACGTATGCATATGAGATGAATAATGTAGGGTAAGTAACATTATATAAGGTAGCATTGTTTAAAGTGGCTAGTGATATATTTACATAATTTCCCATCAATTCCCATTATTAGAGTGGCTGGAGTTGGGTCAGTGTCAATGACAGTGTGTTGGCAGCAGCCACTCAATGTTAGTGGTGGCTGTTTAACAGTCTGATGGCCTTGAGATAGAAGCTGTTTTTCAGTCTCTCGGTCCCAGCTTTGATGCACCTGTACTGACCTCGCCTTCTGGATGATAGCGGGGTGAACAGGCAGTGGTTCGGGTGGTTGATGTCCTTGATGATCTTTATGGCCTTCCTGTAACATCGGGTGGTGTAGGTGTCCTGGAGGGCAGGTAGTTTGCCCCCGGTGATGCGTTGTGCAGACCTCACTACCCTCTGGAGAGCCTTACGGTTGAGGGCGGAGCAGTTGCCGTACCAGGTGATACAGCCCGCCAGGATGCTCTCGATTGTGCATCTGTAGAAGTTTGTGAGTGCTTTTGGTGACAAGCCAAATTTCTTCAGCCTCCTGAGGTTGAAGAGGCGCTGCTGCGCCTTCTTCACCATGCTGTCAGTGTGAGTGGACCAATTCAGTTTGTCTGTGATAAACAATTGTTGTTTATTTTCTTCTTCTTTGATGCATATAATGTCCAGGGCATAACCTAGCCTGGAAGCAGACTAATCGATTTGTTCACCAGTCTATTTCACGTCACATTTTATGATATCTGAAGTGAAATAGAAAGGTGAATCAGTGATTGGGTTGGTTCCACCAGCCTAATCATAACCACCATTGATAATGTAATCAGTGCTCTGTGTGTATGAGTGTGTGTGTGTGTGTGTGTTTATGTGTGACCGACCAGTATCTTTGATGAGGGGCCAGGAGATGAGCTACGCTCCTATGCCCGTCAATGGGGCTCTGGCAAAGACCTCACCTCCAGCCCCACCTCCTGCCTGCTCACCAATGGTCGTCGATGGTGAGAACAGAATTAGGTAGGTTTAATCTGACTTGTTCAAACTTCAACATAGTATATGTTTCTGTGTCAAATACCAACTGCCATTGCTAATATAACAGTGACTGTGTGTATGTGTTCACCGATGCATGATATGAGAGACCTGACACTCAACACATTCACTCAACACATCCACAATGAGGTTTGTGTCACGCCCTGGTCGAAGTGTTTTGTGTTTATCTTCATGTATTGGGTCAGGCCAGGGTGTGGCATGGGGTTTTTGTATTGTGGTGTGTTTTGTCTTGGGGTTTTGGTGTTGGTATTGGGATTGTAGCTTAGTGGGGTATCTAGCAAAGTCTATGGCTGTCTGGAGTGGTT
This sequence comes from Oncorhynchus gorbuscha, assembly GCF_021184085.1. Classification (NCBI taxonomy): domain Eukaryota; kingdom Metazoa; phylum Chordata; class Actinopteri; order Salmoniformes; family Salmonidae; genus Oncorhynchus; species Oncorhynchus gorbuscha. The sequence continues at coordinate 67,867,335 of NC_060183.1, read as the reverse complement.
CTCAATAAGAGGCAGGTGTTTATCGTTGTCTCTGATTGGGAACCATATTTAGGCAGCCATATTCTTTGAGTTTGTCGTGGGTCATTGTCCTTAGTGTCTTTGTTCATGTCGCTGTGTTATTTGACACAAGTATAGGCTGTTTTCGTTTCGTTATTTATGTTCTTTGTTTTGTAGTGTTTGTGTTAATTCGTGTTTACGTTGTTCATTAAACATGGATCGCAATCTACACGCTGCATTTTGGTCCGACTCTCCTTCACACCTAGAAAACCGTTACAGTTTGTACCTATAATACAGTAAAGCACAAATGTCCAGTAATAGCAACAACCTTTTCATTCCATGTGTCACTGATGAACTCTCCCTCAACTCTGCCTATTTCTACAGAAGGACTGGAGATGCTTTTGCCAGACGGCAGCCTCAGTTGTTTAATGGGGAGACCATAATTGGGTAGGTTTTGTCTGATCTGTTCAAACTTCAACATAGTACCTTTTTGTGTTTCAGATATTACGTATCCTAACTGCCATTGGTAATGGAACAGTGACTATGTGTGTATGTGTTCACAGAAACATGTATGGAGCCAGCACATGGAGACTTGCAAGATGATGTGATGAAGTCCAGAATGATAGACGGGCTTGATATGGATATCTCTGAATGGAGAGAGACATGGGACTCGACATTAACATTTTACTAGACACAGCTTTTCATTGTATTGCCTTTTTTATTACTGAATTGAATGCTATCAGTCAACATGGGGAGGGAGAAACAGTGTATTCTGCACCAGGATAAAGGAAATCCTATTGTAATAAGGGACACCTCTCAGGAAGGTATGACCAGTCTGACATGTTTGCCAAGGTAGCCCCATTACCACCAGACAAAGTGTCGATAGGCACAGTACCTGTATCGGCTGGGAATGACAAATGAAAGATGAAAGGTGCACATTGTTATATTATCAGAACACTGCTTCTATGGTATAATGTAAAGTTTTGTTTATTCTATATGGACCTGTTACTACATTTGAAAGTTATCAAAACACTTAGTTTAGAATATCTACATAAATTCAGCAATTGCATTCTTCTCATATTACTGTGTAGCCTACTGACCTATTCACAGCTTCCATCGTCATCTCACATTACATCTGCAAGTAGTTAATGAACTCAACCTGCACAAGGTTTGTTTGTTGTGGCTGAGTGGGGGAAACCGCTGAGTGCAAGGTTCTGACAGATGGGTGTGTCTTGATGGTGGCAAGGACAGACGCAAGAAACACACACCTTAAACCACACCCCCAATCCAACTCACGTTTGGCTTCTGTCATAGCCGCCAGCATTTCTTGAGGAGAAAGCCCCCATAAATTGGCCTAATCATCGGGTCCAGGGTTCCCCTAATAGTTACACATTTCAATATTTTCCAATTATTCTCCCCCTGGCCCTGGGACAATTAACAGGTGTACGATCCACTACACAGTTCAAAAATGCCATTCTCAAACGCATCTCCAATTGCGGTCATACTCTCCAACCAGGAAACATGAAACTACCTCAATAATTAGGTTCAAATAAAGTAAGCATTCACATTTCTTTAGCTTAACTTTAGCGTTAATTCTTAAACATGATCACTTTACTTATGAATACACTTTGTAATTATACTTTCAATTAACACATGCATACATGGAACAGTAATTAGTCTGGAGCTGCTAACAAAAGTTTGGCCCCAAAATCTAATTAGCTGGTGTGACCACACATTTTCATACACGTCTTTTCTCACAATCAAAATATCTGCAAACATTGCTGCAAAGTATATTTCTATTTTTATTGCCTGTCAGTTACACAGAATAGGACCAGATGCTCAGACTTCACTATTCAAACAAATGTGTTTTGTTTGGCAACTTATACCAATTCATAATTGATAGTTGTCTTTGGCCAGGATATAAAGGCCTTGCTTTATTGCGCCTCGAGCAGCACAATGATTATTTGAGTCAAATTAGCATTTTCCCCTGCTCTGGCTGAGGAGATGAGCTTGTAAGGAGTCAGTCACTACAGTCGGTACATACTAATAACTGTGTTTTCAGTTGTAGCTTTGTGAATAATATAGCCCTATCTCAGGGTTGGCTGGTGGTGGAGCCAGGAGAATGACATGTAATGAGAACACACGGAAGCGAGGGAGGAGAGGGGAGAGAGGGAGAGACAACAGCCTGAGAGGGGTGGGGATAGAGGGAGGATGGAAAGAGAGATATGATGGTGAGAACCTTTGGAGGGGGAAGACATGCCACAAACTGATAGAGAGAGAGATAGAGAGAGAATGGAGAGGGAGAGAGAGAGAGAGAGATGTGATATAAGAAGAGGAAGGAGTGTGAAGGGCAGGGGAGAGATGGAGTGTAGGAATGAGAGTGGGGCCTTGAGTAGGAGTAGAGCCTTGGAGGAAATGTCAAAGGTTGTAGTGTTGAGATGTCAAGCAAAGATCCTTGGTGTGCTCTAGTTCATCCTTTTCCTTTCAATCTAAACAGAACAATAGATCAGGATGGATTTCAAAGGCATTGTTGCCAATACTAAAAAGCATGTTCATAACACTGAAAGCAGCTAAGTTGCAGTGTTTATTAGAATGCAACACACAAATTGTTCCAACTTCTATTCTTTGTTAGTGTGACACCACAGGAAGAATATTTACTATGATCACAAGCCTCCAGTATTAATAATTAATGAATGATTTATTAATTCAAAGTATAAGTGACATGATTAATGATACAATTCTTGCTGCTGTCGACTTATCATCTTTCGTTGACAAGGATGTCCTTGAAGAGGCTTGATGGCCGTTAGTGAGTGAATTAATGAGTTCGCACATCGAGCAAAAAAATATACATTTTTTTTCCTCTCTGGTGGACAGATGACTTCGTTGTAGGTCACCTAGAGACAGATGACTTCGTTGTAGGTCACCTAGAGACAGATGTGAGAAGGGCTGATTTAGTGAAGTTCCCTTTATTTGGTCAATGTTTGCAGAAAAAACCACACACACACACACACACACACGCACACACACACACGCACACACACACACACACACACACACACACACACACACACACACACACACACACACACACACACACACACACACACACACACACACACACAAAGTGACCCTTGGCTGGCTGTGAGGACAGTGTGATGTTAGAGACAAGAGGGCAGTTTCACCTCACAATATGTGTGTGTGTGTGTTTCACCCCACAGTGTGTGTGTATGTGTGTTTCACCCCACAGTGTGTGTGTGTGTGTGTGTTTCACCCCACAGTGTGTGTGTATGTGTTTCACCCCATGGCCCTTTCCTTGCTGTTCCTCTTCGGTCCTCTCCCTGCCCCACAATGTGATATTGATCGTAGAAGAAAATACGTTTAATATCTCCCTCAGCAGGTTGGCTGCTGTGGCCAACTGTCCTTGAGGCCTCCGTTTGACTTATTTTAATGGAATATTACAGAGAAAGAGGGAGAGAGAGTGAAAGAGGGATGGAGAGGGAGGGAGTGAGAAAGAAAGAGAGAGCAATAGAGGGAGAGAGAGAGAGAGAGAGAGAGAGAGAGAGAGAGAGAGAAAGGGGGTAGTGTGTGTGTGAGAGGGAGGGAGAGAGAAGGGGAGAGATAGATATAGAGGGAAGGAGAGAGAGAGAGAGGGAGGGCGAGAGGGAAAGAGAGAGCGAAAGAAAGAGAGAGATGCCCCCTCTAACCTCTGCTCTCCAGAGGGACTATTGAGTTGATGGGGTTTTGTCAGAAAAATATGCACTTTGCAGTGTATACAAGATGTTGTCATCCAGATGCTGTCAATAACTAAAATAACAGGCTAGAGCTTATTATGTTTATAATTAATCCTCTGCATTGCTTTACGTCAACTAGTGCTCTCAAAGCACTTTTCTACATGATAAGTAACCTTTGCAGGGGAATGTTAATTCCTGATGTGCATCAATAGTAACACCTAGATATACACATAATTGAATATCAGATATATAATTATTAGGTGCTTGATTTAAAAGAAAAGTGAGAACTTAAAAGTACACTTAGTCCTTAGAGCTTTGCATAACAGTTGTCTCTCAGTGCCTGTGGGAGTGTTTGTGACTTTCCAAAGCCCAGCAACAGGGTTCCCAGCGGGGCTTTGGCCCTCATATGTCCCCCACATGTCCTTGGCAACCCCTTTACCCTGGCAACCCCTCTCCCCAGGGTTCCAGCTGGAACATCATAACTCATTAGAGAAAGAGGATGACATCATCGAGGGTAATTTCTGTGCCTCTATAGTTTCTTTGTGGAACACCTGAAAACCCTGGAGAGTTAGTTGGCCTCTAGGGGATCCTGTCCTCTGCTCACAGCTGAGGTAGACAAGAAATGTCTGTTGTCAAACACGTGGCAGTTGTAAAGTAGTACTTATGAAAAAGCATCTGTCGGCTTATGTGTTTATAATTAGTAGTAATAGTAGCCTGGTTATTTTGGGTGACTAGTAGTAGTTTAATCACAAGTTTTTTAAATGTTTTTTTAAGATCCATAAACGTTCCCTCACAAATAACAAACATATTTTGTCAGTTTGAGTTTGCGCTGCAATAGATAGCTCTTTAGATACAAAGATACTGTAGCATCCTCGTCTTCTGTGACTCACAATGGCAGCCTGAGGCCTCTGTTCTACATTACATTTACATTTAAGTCATTTAGCAGACGCTCTTATCCAGAGCGACTTACAAATTACACAGGGGCAGCAGGTAGCCTAGCGGTTAAGAGTGTTTGGCCAGTAACCGAAACGTCACTTGTTTGAATCCCAGAGTCAACTAGGGGAAAAGTCTGTTGATGTGCCCTTGTGCAAGGAACTTAACCCTAATTTCTCTGGATAAGAATGTCTGCTAAACAACACCATCTTAAAGGGAAACAGTGATGTTTCCTGAACGCCGGGCATCCTTCCACCCCCTCTCCTCAGGTTCCTAGTAGAAAGGAGTTCCAGGGAAGAACACAGGCATGGGATGACCCATGATGATTATCTTCCTTGTCGCACTCCACACAAGATACTCTTGGTTGGCCACCATTCTAATAATCAATTAGAATCTGGTATAGGGATATCCAAGCCTAGACCCTGAAAGTAAAAGAGATAGTGAGGAATTTGCCAATATGACAACCAAATATAAACAATACTATTTGCCGAAAACAACTGGTCAAAGGAGAAATGTGGGATTTGACAGCACTAGCACTACTACAAAAAAGGCATCTCTGCAAAAATAAATGAATGCTTGCTAGATATATGTTTTTCCTGCGTTTAGATAGCTATGCTTTTCCAGCGTTTTCAATGTATCCAATTTCAGTTTGTGTGGTTGATGGTTTAGTTTCGTCACTTTGTGGCAAATATGACGTCCACTTGGTGCAGTGATTTAGAACAGTATTAAGGCTCTTATTGTTGGAACTTCTTAAGAGGTGTCCAATGTCTTTTCCAAATGCCCATATATCTGAAGCTAATGCACACTCTAGAATGGCCTTCTAGCCAATCAGAATAGAGTATTCAACAATGCCGTGGTTTAACAGAGAGGAAGAGTGGAGTTGGAAAAGAAGGGAAGTCGAAGTTTCTGTCAGCAGAGTGTGTTGCAGCTTGTCAAGCATCAGCAGCTTACATCCACTCCATTCCTGCTCCAGGTGACGCACACCTGTTTCTGTCAGGGTTTTCCTGTGGTGAAGTAGAGGAGGACCAAAACGCAGCGTAGTTATATTGACTCATGTTTAATCAAAAAACGGATAAACATGAACACTACAAAACAATGAACGTGGAAACCAAAAAACAGCCTTATCTGGTGCAAAACACAGAGACAGGAACAATCACCCACAAAACCCAACACAAAACAGGCTACCTAAATATGGTTCCCAATCAGAGACAATGACTAACACCTGCCTCTGATTGAGAACCATATCAGGCCAAACATAGAAATAGACAAACCAGACACACAACATAGAATGCCCACCCAGCTCACGTCCTGAGCAACACTAAAACAAGAAAAACACATACGAACGATGGACAGAACGTGACAGTTTCAGTCATCTCCACTGTAGTAGGCTATAGTCTGTAGCTTCTCTTAGCCAGCGACAGCCCTTTTCTGTGTGTAGTGTGTAGTGTGTAGTGTGTGTGTCCTCAGATCTCACTTGTCTCCTTTATTACATACATATTTGTCCCATCTCTCTCTTATTGTTCAAGAGAGAAAAGCATCCAATATCTGGATTGGCAGGTCAAGGGGTGATAAAAAAAACTTCATCAATTACAATACTCCCCTCCCTCCAGTTCTAAAACTCCCATGAAAATTGAATCGATCAGGCATTTTCCAACTAGTTTCATACAGTGAGGGAAAAAAGTTTTTGATCCCCTGCTGATTTTGTATGTTTGCCAACTGACAAAGAAATGATCAGTCTATAATTTTAATGGTAGGTTAATTTGAACAGTGAGAGACAGAATAACAACAACAAAAAATGTTATAAATTGATTTGCATTTTAATGAGGGAAATAAGTATTTGGCCCCTCTGCAAAACATGACTTAGTACTTGGTGGCAAAACCCTTGTTGGCAATCATAGAGGCAATCACAAAACCCTTGTTGGCAATCACAGAGGCAATCACAAAACCCTTGTTGGCAATCACTTTGCAGCTCTTCTCCAAGTCATTAAGGTTTTGAGGCTGACGTTTGGCAACTTGAACCTTCAGCTCCCTCCACAGATGTTCTATGGGATTAAGGTCTGGAGACTGGCTAGGCCACTCCAGGACCTTAATGTGCTTCTTCTTGAGCCACTCCTTTGTTGCCTTGGCCGTGTGTTTGGGGTCATTGCCATGCTGGAATACCCATCCACGACCCATTTTCAATGCCCTGGCTGAGGGAAGGAAGTTCTCACCCAAGATTTGACGGTACATGGCCCCGTACATCGTCCCTTTGATGTGGTGAAGTTGTCCTGTCCCCTTAGCAGAAAAACACCCCCAAAGCATAATGTTTCCACCTCCATGTTTCACGGTGGGGATGGTGTTCTTAGGGTCGTAGGCAGCATTCCTCCTCCTCCAAACACGGCAAGTTGAGTTGATGCCAAAGAGCTTGATTTTGGTCTCAGCTGACCACAACACTTTCACCCAGTTGTCCTCTGAATCATTCAGATGTTCATTGGCAAACTTTAGACGGGCATGTATATGTGCTTTCTTGAGCAGAGGGACCTTGCAGGCGCTGCAGGATTTCAGTCCTTCACGGCATAGTGTGTTACCAATTGTTTTCTTGGTGACTATAGTCCCAGCTGCCTTGAGATCATTGACAAGATCCTCCCGTGTAGTTCTGGGCTGATTCCTTACCATTCTCATGTCACGTTCTGACCTTAGTTCCTTTGTTATGTCTTTGTTATAGTATGGTCAGGGCGTGAGTTGGGGTGGGCAGTCTATGTTTGTTTTTCTATGTTGTATTTTGTGTTTGGCCTGGTATGTTTTTCAATCAGAGGCAGGTGTCGTTTGTTGTCTCTGATTGAGAATCATACCTAGGTCGCCTTTTCCCATCAGTGTTTCGTGGGTGATTGTTTTCTGTGTCTGTGTGTTCCACATGGAACTGTTTCGGTTTTCGTTTCTGTCTTTCTATTTGTTATTTTGTATTTTCGTGTTCAGTGATTTTGTTCATTAAAACATGACGAACACGTAACATGCTGCATATTGGTCCGATCTCTAATACCCCTCGTCAGAGGAGGACGAATCCCGTTACATCTCATGATCATTGCAACTCCACAAGGTGAGATCTTGCATGGAGCCCCAGGCCGAGGGAGATTGACAGTTCTTTTGTGTTTCTTCTGTTGTCACATTCTCACCAAGCTGCTTGGCGATGGTCTTGTAGCCCATTCCAGCCTTGTGTATGTCTACAATCTTGAACCTGACATCCTTGGAGAGCTCTTTGGTCTTGGCCATGGTGGAGAGTTTGGAATCTGATTGATTGATTGCTTCTGTGGACAGGTGTCTTTTATACAGGTTACAAAATGATATTAGGAGAACTCCCTTTAAGAGTGTGCTCCTAATCTCAGGTTGTTACCTGTATTAAATACACCTGGGAGCCAGAAATCTTTCTTATGGAGAGAGGGTCAAATACATATTTCCCTCATTAAAATGCAAATCAATTTATAACATTTTTGACATGCGTTTTTCTGGATTTTGTTGTTATTCTGTCTCTCACTGTTCAAATATACCTATCATTAAAATTATAGACTGATCATTTCTTTGTCAGTGGGCAAACGTACAAAATCAGCAGGGGATCAAATACTTTTTTCCCTCACTGTAGCTAGTTTCATAGCTGCGCTATAAATCTCCTTCTTTCAATCTTTCCTCATTTTCCCATGTTGATTGACATCTCAAGGTCAATATTCAATTTCAGAAGTCAGTGAGAATATCAACCCTCTGCTGGTGTGGCATTTCACACCCAGCGACGGTCCAATACCTCCTTTATGACAGTGTATAAATGGCAGGATTAACATCGATGGGAGCTTATGGCGAATCCTGCTGTGTTCTTGGCAGCCAGGAAAAAAATGTTTGCCTAGTCAATGTGACTTTTACCCAGAGTAACCCATGGGGTTAAGAGATGAGATCAGAGTGAAAGGTTGTCTATAAAATATGCATGCTACGGCAGGGAGGGGCTGAGGTAGAGTGAGTGAGTGAGTGTGTGTGTGGGGGGGGGGTCTGAGTGTGTGTGTGTTTCTAAAAGTGTATGTATTAGCGTGTGTGTGAGGGGCGAGGGGACCTCAATAACTTCCAAGTTATGCTTTGACACTGCTTTAAAAGGGCTTTCAGGGTTGCACTTCCTGAGAGCCTACTGCGTCTGTCATCTATAATTGGCCCCTGGAACTAAAATATAACACAGTCTTTTAGCAGAACCCCAAACATCACTCACTGGAAGGTTCTTACAGGGAAAAGGAGAGATCCTAATCTGACTTGACTAGAAACACATATGTGTCTCTCACTATTTGACAAAGTGGTAACATACAGTCAATGAACTATGTATAATATTACAGTATGTAAGAGCATTGATGTCATGGCTTGTGTATGCAAGTTTGAAATAACCATAATTTTACCAGTTTAGTCTCATTGAGATAAAAATTCATTTTTTCAAGAAAGACCTGGACCAATGAATGAGCTACGGTTAGGACTGCTATCTAGCGTAATGATTCGTTGAAGAATACTTGCTAGAAAACGCATGCATTTGTGACTATTGGTGTAGTCTAGAGTAGCCTGGGAGTTCATCTCTTTACAGTATTTAGCACTGTCTTGTAGGTACATCAGATTATGGTACAGGGATGTGTACCACTGACTGTCACACTGGTTGTTTGGTTCAGAGAGTGGAGTAGAGCGTTTGGTGGTCTAAGCAGGTCCAATGGGGGAACGGAGGGACTTAGAGAACAAGGTCTGCTTCTGTAATTACACCCTAATTCCTACATAGTGTACTATTTCAGACCAGAACTCTATGGGCCCTGTTCAAAAAGTAGTGCACTATATATATACCGTTATTTTACCAGGTAAGTTGACTGAGAACACTTTCTCATTTGCAGCAACGACCTGGGTAATAGTTACAGGGGAGAGGAGGGGGATTAATGAGCCAATTGTAAATTGGGGATTATTAGTTGACCATGATGGTTTGAGGGCCAGATTGGGAATTTAGCCAGGACACCATGGTTAACACCCCTACTCTTACAATAAGTGCCATGGGATCTTTAATGACCTCAGAGAGTCAGGACACCCGTTTAACGTCCCATCCGAAAGACAGCACCCTACACAGGGCAGTGTCCCCAATCACTGCCCTGGGGCATTGGGATATTTATTAGACCAGAGGAAAGAGCACCTCCTACTTGCCCTCCAACACCACTTCCAGCATCATCTGGCTCCCATCCAGGAACTGACCAGGACCAACCCTGCTTAGCTTCAGAAGCAAGCCAGCAGTGGTTTGCAGGGTGGTATGCTGCTGGCATATAGGGAATAGGATGCCATATATCAGAGGAGGGAGGCTTTGCTAGCATGGAGGCTATTTATACAACAACCATTTCACACCATCTGCACTGGGTACAAGTGGGAACTGAAATCTAAAACAATTAGCTATTTCTGCCTTTAACAACCCTACATGCAGGGGAAATGAAAAAGCAAATATAATATCATCCAAAAGGAAAGAGTAATGGTTGTCAGAATACTTATGATTGTAGAATTGTATTAAAGAGGGGGGAGAGAGAGGGGTGGGGGGAGAGGCAGAGAGAGAGGCAGAGTGAGAGAAGCAGCGAGAGGGGAGAGAGAGAGAGGGGGGATAGAGGAGAGGGGAGAGAGAGAGAGAGCGAAAGAGATAAAGAAAGAGTGGAGTAGTAGGTCATGTGCAGAACCTACTGAAAATGCTTTTATGCTGACAAATCCATTTTCCTTTTGTATTCTCTATCTGGCCATGAGAAACAAGTTCAACGTCTGCAATTGGAGTTTGAATTGAATGCCTCTATTATATCCTTTTGACTGCTAAACAAATGTGTCAACAGAAACCAGCAGACTGTACCCTATCAGAAGGTAGCTCTAGGATCTACTTTGTATCGGTCTGGTGTATCGGTCTGGAGTCCTCCTGACTTCACTGGGGGATGTATAGCTAGAAGTCTGAATGTTTTGTTGTGAAAACTGATTCCAAAATTGAGCTGCAACAAAATAAACTTTCCGTCAAATATGTGCAGCCGCTGGATGCTTATTCGAGGAGGGCTTCAGGGAATTTACCACAATAACATTATTTGATTCAAGAAAATGTGATTTATTTCTGTGTTATTACGATTTTACACCTGAACATTTGGTTAGTAGTTTGAGAAAAAGAAGAGCAGAAGAGTTTTAGGCTAACAGATGGAGATGTAAAGAGAAGATTGAGTGAGTAAAATAATGACTAAAGAGAAGAGTTGCAGGCTGACAGACAGGCTGGGATATTGTAGGATAAGTTCTTCTATATATATATATATATCTAAAAAAAGAGATATGAGATTTGCCAGGTCTATTGGGTCACAGCAGTTCAGAACTCAGCCAGATGGGGACAGTAGTGTTCTGTCTCTCAGGTTGCCCTCATTGAGTACTGAATTACCCTTGCCTCTCTTCTTCTATCCCTTCTATCTTTTCATTCCTCATATTCTCCTCTCTCTATTGTTATAATGTTTCCTCATCTGTGAACAAAGACGATTTAACCTCACTCCAGTCATTGCTAAAAAAAAGTATGACAGTTCATTTTTACCCCATACATAATCCTAAATAATGTATTTCCAAAAGTATAGCAGTACTTCTAGGATTTAATATTAAATCACCGTAGCTCAAACAATGCAGTTGAACAAGTAAGACAAAGACACTAGTTGTAGCACAACAGTGAATTATGCAACAGTAGCATGTAGTCCAATAGCATGTAGTCCAATAGCATATTGTCTCCAGACTAGCTGTGTCAACACAATAACATAGTGGTACATGTGTTATCCACACCAGACAACAATAATGAGAAAGTCTCAGGCCAGCCAAGGACATGGCTCTGGGGTGACTCTCTGAAATGAGCTTCTGGAGAGGGCGCCCGGCTAGCTGGAGAGGGGAGGGAGGAGGAGGGAGGAAGGGGGGGAGCAAGGAGGAGTGGAGGGGGGAGTCTGGGGTGATTTACTGAAATTAGTTTCTGGAGAGGGGGCTCTGGGCTCACCTGAGAAGAGGAGGGGAAGAGAAGGAGAGCGAGGGGGGAGAGGGTTGGGGTGGTGCCGAGCTAGCGTCACTGAAATAGATTTGGTGAAGGGGCTGGTGAAGGGGCTCACCTGAGAAGGGTTAGGAGGTGAGGAAGGAGGGGAAGAGAGGAGGGGTGCAGAGCGAGAGCGTCAGTGAAATTGATTTGTAGTGCTTGTGTAGATTAGCCAACACGTCGGTCCCATCGACCCCAGACTCGCTCTGCAAAAAGGCCTTTGCTTCGTTCATTATAATTTTTCCCAATTGTTAGCATACATTTGCTGAAACTACATCTCAGGTACTCAAAACTCTAAATACAAAACACAATCCAGTTAGCCAATTTCCCCAAACCCCACAGACATCTTGCAAAATGAAACACAGAAATCAAAATAATGTACTCCCTGCTCAAAATTAAACAATGCATACAAATGAAATACACTCAAATCGAACTGTCCACTTAGGAAGCAACACTGAATGACAATACATTTCACACGCTGTTGTGCAAATGGAATAGACAACAGGTGGAAATTATAGGCAATTAGCAAGACACCCCCAATAAAGGAGTGGTTCTGCAGGTGGTGACCACAGACCACTTCTCAGTTCCTATGCTTCCTGGCTGATGTTTTGGTCACTTTTGAATGCTGGCGGTGCTTTCACTCTAGTGGTAGCATGAGACGGAGTCTACAACCCACACAAGTGGCTCAGGTATAGCAGCTCATCCAGGATGACACATCAATGCGAGCTGTGGCAAGAAGGTTTGCTGTGTCTGTCAGTCTAGTGTCCAGAGCATGGAGGCGCCACCAGGAGACAGGCCAGTACATCAGGAGACGTGGAGGAGGCCGTAGGAGGGCAACAACCCTGCAGCAGGACCGCTACCTCTGCCTTTGTGCAAGGAGGAGCAGGAGGAGCACTGCCAGAGCCCTGCAAAATGACCTCCAGCAGACCACAAATGTGCATGTGTCTGCTCAAATGGTCAGAAACAGACTCCATGAGGGTGGTAATGAGGGCCCGACGTCCACAGGTGTGAGGGTTGTGCTTACAGTCATTGGCATTTGCCAGAGAACACCAAGATTGGCAAATTGGCTACTGGCGCCCTGTGCTCTTCACAGATGAAAGCAGGTTCACACTGAGCACATGTGACAGACGTGACAGAGTCTGGAGACACCGTGGAGAACGTTCTGCTGCCTGCAACATCCTCCAGCATGACCGGTTTGGCGGTGTATCAGTCATGGTGTGGGGTGGCATTTCTTTGGGGGGCCTCCCTGTGCTCGCCAGAGGTAGCCAGACTGCCATTAGGTACCGAGATGAGATTATCAGACCCCTTGTGAGACCATATGCTGGTGCGGTTGGCCCTGGGTTCCTCCTAATGCAAGACAATGCTAGACCTCATGTGGCTGGAGTGTGTCAGCAGTTCCTGCAAGAGGAAAGCATTGATGCTATGGACTGGCCCGCCCGTTCCCCATACCTGAATCCAATTGAGCACATCTGGGAAATCATGTCTCGCTCCATCCACCAACTCCAAGTTGCACCAAATCATGTTTTTCGTTTGTGGAAAGAGAGTCGGACCGAAATGCAGCGTAGTGGTTACTCATGACTTTAATAGAAAAAAGTGACACATTAATTAACGATACAAAATAACAAAACAACAAACGGAACGTGAAACCTATTACAGCCTATCTGGTGAAACTACACAGAGATAAGAACAATCACCCACGAAATACAAAGCGAAACCAGACTACCTAAATACGGTTCCCAATCAGAGACAACGAGAATCACCTGACTCTGATTGAGAACCGTCTCAGGCAGCCAAGCCTATACAACACCCCTAATCAGCCGCGATCCCAAATACTACAAACCCCAATACGAAAATACAATGTAACATAAACCCATGTCACACCCTGGCCTGACCAAATATATAACGAAAACACAAAACACTATGACCAAGGCGTGACAACCACAGACTGTCCAGGAGTTGGCGGATGCTTTAGTCCAGGCCTGGGAGGAATATCCCTCAGAAGACCATCCGCCACCTCATCAGGAGCATGCCCAGGCGTTGTAGGGAGGTCATACAGGCACGTGGCGGCCACACACACTACTGAGTCTCATTTTGACTTGTTTTAAGGACATTACATCAAAGTTGGATCAGCCTGTAGTGTGGTTTTCCACTTTAATTTTGAGTGTGACTCCAAATCCAGACCTCCAAGAGTTGATAAATTTGATTTCCATCGATAATATTTGTGTGATTTTGTTGTCAGCACATTCAACTATGTAAAGAAAAAAGTATTTAATAAGAATATTTTATTCATTCAGATCTAGGATGTGTTATTTTAGTGTTCCCTTTATTTTTTTGAGCAGTGTATTTTGCATGTACAAAGGAAGAAAAATTGGCCTATTTGTACTACAGTACTGTATGTTAGATGAATTGTACGGAATAGATAAAGAAACTGTCAAAATACAGTAAAATCTAAATCAATAAACAAATACTCAATTGTGAAAACAAAATCAGTCATGTCTTGTGTTTTGGTCCGGCTACAGATTTTCATCAACATCACATCACACATATTCTCCTTGGCCAGACAGTGGGGGAAATATCTTCTGGCATGACACATCCACCCCTGACAGGACTCTGCTGGAATGTCACCACAGGCCTCCTCCATTGCCTGGAGAAGGGCCATAGGTTCCACTGCCATACTAAAAAGAACACCTCAATGGGGTTGAGAAATGGGGAATACGGTGGGAGATAGAGAATTGTAAACCTGGGATGGTCATGGAACCAGTTGTGGACCTGAGCAGCCCGATGGAAACTCACGTTGTCCCAAATTAGAACATACATTTGCTGATCAGGATCACCTGGCACTCTCTGCTCCGACTGAAAAAGATTGTAATTTAGGGAGTTCAGGAAATGAAGGAGATGGGCAGTGTTGTATGGTCCAAGAGTGGTATGGCATTGGAGGACCCCATTCTGGCTCATAGCTGCGCATATGGTGACATTTCCCCCAATGTGGCCAGGTACCGCAATGATAGTGCTGACCAATGATGTTCCTTCCTCTCCTCCTCATCTTCAAAAAATTGAATCCAGCCTCATCTATGAATATGAGTTCCTGGGGGATGGGACTTGCATCCAACTCCATGAGTCTCTGAAATGACAATAAATACTGTAATTGCTAATGTTTTAGGAGTGTAATGCGAGTACATTACTTACTTGCACATATTTGTATAATTTATCCTTCACTCTCTGGGAATTCCTTTCAAATGGGACTTTGTAGATTTGTTTCATCCTGAAATGGTGTTTCTTAAGGATGTGAGCTATGATTGATAAGCTCACTGTGATGTGATGGAAGATGGCAGGGTTTTCAATAATCTGTTGTTGGATTTCCCACAGTCTTATGTAATTATTTTCCCCTACCATTTGCACAATGGCAGCCTCCTTTTCGACTGTAAACAGACGAGTTCTACCAGCACGTTGTGGTCGTCTTTCAGTTCTACAAAAACGAAATAGCATACAGTACAGTAAACACTACTGTAATACAGTATACAAGATAAACATGTTACAAATAGCTCCCAATTTCATACATACTGTTATACATGAAACATGGACTTTGTTTCCCCTTACAGTATGTATTGGAATCTACAGTCTTTACTGAGCTTTATGTTGTATTACTGTCAAGTAGTAAAAATAGCAGATGTCTGCAGTACATACCTATTCTAATTTTAGAACGTCCAGATAATGGATGCTACAACGAAGCGGCTCAGATTGGGCTGCACTCTCTGCCTAGCCTCTCTCAAGGTCAAACCATGGTTGACCACATGGTCCACCACAGTAGCCTAAATTTAATCAGAGATTACTCTCACTTGGTCTTCCTCCACTTCTACCTCAATCTCCACCTCCACCTCTACCTCTATGTCTACCTCCACCTCCACGGTCCACCTTCACGTCCACTTCCACCTCTACCTCTACCTCTACCTCTACCTCTACCTCCCTTCCACCTCTACCTCTACCTCTACCTCTACCTCTACCTCTCTCCACCTCTACCTCTACCTCTACCTCTACCTCCACCTCTACCTCACCTCTACCTCTACCTCTCTACCTCTACCTCTATGTCTACCTCTACCTCTACCTCTCCATCTCCACCTCTATGTCTACCTCTACCTCTACCTCTACCTCTACCTCTATGTCTACGTCCACCTTCACCTCTACCTCCACCTCTACCTCTATCTCCACCTCTACCTCTACCTCTATGTCTACCTCTACCCTATCTCCACCTTCACCTCTACCTCCACCTCTACCTCTACCTCACCCTACCTCTACCTCTACCTCCACCTTCACCTACCTCACCTCTACCTCTACCTCTACCTCTACCCTATGTCTACCTCTACCTCTATGTCTACCTCACCTCTACCCCTACCTCACCTCTACCTCTACCTCCACCTCTACCTCTACCTACCTCTACCCTACCTCTACCTCCATCTACCCTCTACCTCTACCTCCACCTCTACCTCTACTCTACCTCTATGTCTACCTCTACCTCTACCTACCTCTCCACCTCTACCTCTACCTCTACCTCTATGTCTACGTCCACCTCCACGTCTACCTCCACGTCTACTTCCACCTCTCCCTGCTAAGTTTGCTTCCATTGTTTTTCAAACACGTCCACCTCCACCTCTACCTCCACCTCCACCTCTACCTCTACCTCTATGTCTACCTCCACCTCTACGTCCACCTCCACGTCCACCTCCAAGTCCACCTCCAAGTCTACCTCCACCTCTCCCTGCTAAGTTTGCTTCCATTGTTTTTCAAACACAGTAGCACTGTAGCGTTTTTATCCATACCAAAAGTCTGATTTCATAGTGAACATTTCCGCAATTAGTGTTTGCACATGTGAAGAGTGAAATTGATCAGTTGGTAATTGAGCATAGCTTGTTGAAGAGTGTTTCTTTTAATTTGCACACAAGATATTGTAGATGTGAAGGTTGTGCCAAAGGTGGATAATTTTGTGTTGTGTTTTGCTAAATGTTTGTTATAGAATTGTAATCTGAGAACCATACACATTTGGTGTATGGTTCTGCTAAATGAGTTACAGGTTTGGGTCATTGTGCCTCATGGGCCAGTTTTAGTGTCTAAACAATTGGGAAAAACTGTAATAACCCTGGATTTGGTGGTACGATTCAAACCTGTGAAACAGACTGTGTAAGGGATGTCCAAAAGACAGAGAGAGGATTAAAACACTCCTCTTGTGTCTCAGTCAGTCAGCCAGTCACTCAGTCAGTCAGTCAGTCAGTCACTCACTCACTCAGTCACTCACTGTCACTCACTTAGTCACTCAGTCACTCAGTCACTCAGTCACTCAGTCACTCAGTCACTCAGTCACTCAGTCACTCAGTCACTCAGTCACTCACTCACTCACTCACTCACTCACTCACTCACTCACTCACTCACTCACTCACTCACTCACTCACCACTCACTCACTCACTCACTCACTCACTCAATGGTTCTAAGGCACCTCTTGTTCCCTCTGCTGTTGTGGGACTTGCTAGAGGAGACTTTCTAGCAGTGGCACCATTTTGTGAGGTGAAAAAGCAGCTCTGAGCTAATGACCTATTCATTTTGTGGTGACAGGCAGAGGGAGTGTGCCTGGACTGTGACCATCTGGGCTGGTTTAGTTCTGTGGGGCCCGCTGGTGCTGCTATACCTTTATGGAAATGATTCACCTATACGTTGTCCCTGAACATCTACTGAGCTGAATACTGCTATGGAATGTATGTCTATATGAATGTATGTCTACATGATGCTCATGACATATGTATACAACTATACTGTGTGTAGTATGTGAATGTGTTTCCTGTGCATTTTTGCATAGTGGGTTTGTGCAAATGTACAATCTGTGAGACGTTTCACCTTGACATCCTGATATATATCTACGGCAGGCCTGGGCAATTATTTTCCATGGAGGGCCACATTAGAATATATTTTTGCCATCGCGGGCCAGAATCATATTACATGATTATACATCATGTGTATGACTGTGTTGACACATATTTCTACTGTAATCACGTCCAGATATGCTACTTATTTTACTTTTGTAAAATAACAAGCACAGAAAAAAAACACATCCATGTTCTCCTTTTAGTAGATATTTTCAATATTAAATATGCAATGAAAAATACACGGAGGGAAAAGTGCATTCAGCACCACGGACAGAACTCTTGTTAACGGGTATGCACAAAAACACAAGAAAGAGAGAGAGCTCAACGTGACATTTAAACTGCTCAATCAGTGTGAGGAGTGAAGTCTCTGATGGGCATTGACTAAAGCAGTGAAGAAAGGTAAAGTTTCTGACATCGCTATGCTGCAGGATTGCTGAGAGGTGAGTCAGTAAGAGATGATCTGTGCCTTGACTTGTTATATTTCATCAGTGAAAATGTCTGTTCACATACATACAGTGGGGAGAACAAGTATTTGATACGCTGCCGATTTTGCAGGTTTTCCTACTTACAAAGCATGTAGAGGTCTGTAATTTTTATCATAGGTACACTTCAACTGCGAGAGACGGAATCTAAAACAAAAATCCAGAAAATCACATTGTATGATTTTTAAGTAATTAATTTGCATTTTATTGCATGACATAAGTATTTGATATATCAGAAAAGCAGAACTTAATATTTGGTACAGAAACCTTTGTTTGCAATTACAGAGAGCATACGTTTCCTGTAGTTCTTGACCAGGTTTGCACACACTGCAGCAGCGATTTTGTCCCACTTGTCCATACAGACCTTCTCCAGATCCTTCAGGTTTTCAGGGCTGTTGCTGGGCAATACGAAATTTCAGCTCCCTCCAACTATTTTCTATTTGGTTCAGGTCTGGAGACTGGCTAGGCCACTCCAGGACCCTGATATGCTTCTTACGGAGCCACTCCTTAGTTGCCCTGGCCCTGACTGTGTGTTTCGGGTAATTGTCATGCTGGAAGACCCAGCCACGACCCATCTTCAATGAAGGAGGTTGGTGGCCAAGAGGGAAGGAGGTTGTTGGCCAAGATCTCGTGATACATGGCCCCATCTATCCTCCCCTCAATATGGTGCAGTCGTCCTGTCCCCTTTGCAGAAAAGCATCCATAAAGAATGGTGTTTCCACCTCAATGCTTCACGGTTGGGATGGTGTTCTTGGAGTTGTACTCGTCCTTCTTCTTCCTCCAAACACGGCGAGTGGAGTTTAGACCAAAAAGCTCTATTTTTGTCTCATCTGACCACATGACCTTCTCCCATTATTCCTTTGGATCATCCAGATGGTCATTGTAAACTTCAGAGGGCCTGGACATGTGCTGGCTTGAGCAGGGGGACCTTGCGTGCGCTGCAGGATTTTAATCCATGATGGCATAGTTGTGTTACTAATGGTTTTCTTTGAGACTGTGGTCCCAGCTCTCTTCAGGTCATTGACCAGGTCCTGCCGTGTAGTTCTGGGCTGATCCCTCACCTTCCTAATGATCATTGATGCCCCACGAGGTGAGATCTGGCATGGAGCCCTAGACCGAGGGTGATTGACCGTCATCTTGAACTTCTTCCATTTTCTAATAATTGCGCCAACAGTTGTTGCCTTCTCACCAAGCTGCTTGCCTATTGTCCTGTAGCCCATCCCAGCCTTGTGCAGGTCTACAATTTCACCCTGATGTCCTTACACAGCTCTCTGGTCTTGGCCATTGTGGAGAGGTTGGAGTCTGTTTGATTGAGTGTGTGGACAGGTGTCTTTTATACAGGTAATGAATTCAAACAGGTACAGTTAATACAGGTAATGAGTGGAGAACAGGAGGGCTTCTTAAAGAAAAACTAACAGGTCTGTGAGAACCAAATTCTTACAGGTTGGTAGGTGATCAAATACTTATGTCATTGCAATGCAAGTTAATTACTTAAAAATCATACAATGTGATTTTCTGGATTTTTGTTTTAGATTCCGTCTCTCACAGTTGAAGTGTACCTATGATAAAAATTACAGACCTCTACATGCTTTGTAAGAAGGAAAACCTGCAAAATCGGCAGTGTATCAAATACTTGTTCTCCCCACTGTATGTTGACCAAAACTGTACAAACATCTTCTGAGCATGACTCCTAATCTTTGGAATGTTTTGTTCATCGAGAGATTCATAGAACCTCGTCAGTGACAGTGTTTTGAATAGTTCTCCAATCACTGCATCAGACTGAAGCTCGATAAGCTTAAGTTGCAGGTCAGTGGGAGAGTTTTCCACATTGAAGGTGAAAGGAGAGGAAATCAACAGCATGTCATTTTCCAACACTTTTAAAATCCTCAAAAACGAAGACAAAACTCACCGTTCAAAGCACCCATCAGCGATGTCTGCTTCTCCCACTGGTTATCTGATAGGGAACAGATTAGTAGTGTCTGGAAGGTGGGTGAGATTGTTGGCTTCTACTTGATGGGCGAGGAGTCATTTTCCCTTTAAGACTTTGACAAGGCTGTACATCTGATCTTGTGAAATTCAATTAATTCATGAGGCCATGATGTCCACGGTGAAGGCAAAATCAGGCAACAATTCTTTATCTCGCAGTTGAGGGAAATCCACATATTTCCTTTCATTTGCAAAAACTCAGCAATCTCCGACCTTTTAAGCACCTTCCCTGAACTGAGCCATCTCACGTTTGTGTGATAGGGGAGATCTGCATGACCCGACTCTGTCTCTTCCAACAGTGAGACAAACCGCCTGTGGTTTGAAGATTTTGCTCTTATAAAGTTTACCACTTTCGTGACTGTATCCACAACATGGCTCATTTTCAGAACACATTTATAGAGCACCTCCTGATGAATAATGCAATGCAGGAAAATTGTTTTCTGATCTGGGTCCAGCTCAGCTACTTGATCTTGAATCCTTTTTAAAAGGCCAACAATTTTTCCTGTCAAGTTTGGGCACCCATCAATGGTCACACTGGATAACTTTTCAAAACTCAGTCACAGCTTGGCCACACTTATTAATAACCTCCTCCAATAAATATTTCCCTGTGGTTGTGCTCTTCATTGACTGCACTGAAGCAAGCTCCTCTGTAATGTCAAAGTCTGGGGTTATGCCTAGTAAGAATATCAACAACTGTGCCGTGTCACCTGCATCACTGCTCTCATCCAGGGCCAAGGAGAAATAGGTGAAATCCTTAACCGTATCTTTCAACTGTTGTGCCATATCATCTGCGATGTCCTCAGCACGCTGTTACGAGATTGTGTTTAGAGGTAGGTGAAGGAGTCAAGTGCAGGAGAGCAGAGATGTCCGAGTAGCGTTTTTTAATAGGCAAGTCAAATCAAATCAAATCAAATGTATTTATATAGCCCTTCGTACATCAGCTGATATCTCAAAGTGCTGAACAGAAACACAGCCTAAAACCCCAAACAGCAAGCAATGCAGGTGTAGAAGCACGGTGGCTAGGAAAAACTCCCTAGAAAGGCCAAAACCTAGGAAGAAACCTAGAGAGGAACCAGGCTGTGTGGGGTGGCCAGTCCTCTTCTGGCTGTGCCGGGTGGAGATTATAACAGAACATTGCCAAGATGTTCAAATGTTCATAAATGACCAGCATGGTCGAATAATAATAAGACAGAACAGTTGAAACTGGAGCAGCTGCACGGCCAGGTGGACTGCGGACAGCAAGGAGTCATCATGTCAGGTAGTCCTGGGGCATGGTCCTAGGGCTCAGGTCCTCTGAGAGGACACCCCCGGACAGGGCCAAACAGGAAGGATATAACTCCACCCACTTTGCCAAAGCACAGCCCCCACACTACTAGAGGGATATCTTCAACCACCAACTTACCATCCTGAGACAAGGCTGAGTATAGCCCACAAAGATCTCCGCCATGGCACAACACAAGGGGGGGCGCCAACCCAGCCAGGATGACCACATCAGTGAATCAACCCACTCAGGTGACGCACCCCTTCCAGGGACGGCATGAGAGAGCCCCAGTAGGCCAGTGACTCAGCCCCTGTAATAGGGTTAGAGGCAGAGAATCCCAGTGG
This sequence comes from Oncorhynchus gorbuscha, assembly GCF_021184085.1. Lineage (NCBI taxonomy): Eukaryota > Metazoa > Chordata > Actinopteri > Salmoniformes > Salmonidae > Oncorhynchus > Oncorhynchus gorbuscha. The sequence continues at coordinate 67,845,649 of NC_060183.1, read as the reverse complement.
AAAGAGGGGAACCGGCCAGGCAGAGACAGCAAGGGCAGTTCGTTGTTCCAGAGCCTTTCTGTTCACCTTCCCACTCCTGGGCCAGATTACACTCAATCATATGACCCACTGAAGAGCTGAGTCTTCAGTAAAGACTTAAAGGTTGAGACCGAGTTTGCGTCTCTGACATGGGTAGGCAGACCGTTCCATAAAAATGGAGCTCTATAGGAGAAAGCCCTGCCTCCAGCTGTTTGCTTAGAAACCACCACGCTGCATTTCGGTCCGACTCTCTTTCAACAAACGAAGAACACCGTTACAGGTATTGAGTGATGAAGAGAGAGATATTGTCTCTAGAAACATAATTGAAACCAGGAGATGTCATTGCATGTGTGGGTGGTGGAACTAATAGGTTGGATAAGGTATAGTGAGCAGGACTAGAGGCTCTACAGTGAAATAAGCCAATAAACACTAACCAGAACAGCAATGGACAAGGCATATTGACATTAAGGAGAGGCATGCTTAGTCGAGTGATCAAAAGGGTCCAGTGAGTAGAGAGGTTGGTTGGGGGTCACAGCGATTTAGACAGCTAGCCAGGCCATCAGTAGCAAGCTAGCATAGGATGGAGGTCTGTTGTTAGCCACCTCTTGCGTTCCGTCAGTAGATTAGTGGGGTTCCGTGTGGTAGAGGGGATTAATCCAAATCACACAACAACAACAAAAATAAAAACAATAGATATAGTTATAGAGGCCCAAGAATAATACAAAAATATAAGAAAAATAAATAATAATAATAATAAAAAATAATAAAAAATTGTCCGATTGTCTATTCAGATAGCAGCCGATAAGACAGCTAACGGTTAGCCTGCCGCAGATGGGCGTTCAGGTAACGTCGCGACGGAGGAGCCAGCCGGATAACTCCTTTGGGTAGATAACCTCGGCAGTCCAGTTGTGAAGGCCCGGTGGGGCTCCGCGTAGGCAGTAAAACGGGTCCGGATAGGTGATTGTAGCCCAGGAGTGATTGATGGAACTCTTCAGCTGGCTAGCTCCGGAATAATTGATGTTTGCTCTGGAATCAACGAAAGCCGATAGTCACACGGATAGCAGCTAGCTAGCTGTGAGATCCAGGTATGAATGTCCAGTGTTAGCGGTTGAAATCCAGGGACATGGAGAGAAAAATTGGTCCGGTATGTTCTGTTCCGAGCCGCGCTGCGCCGCAGTAACAACTGCTAAATATGTGTATGCAACCAATAACATTTTAATTTGATTTGCAATGTGCAGACAGATGTGTTAAATGTTAATATACATTGAAACACTTCTGACATCCAACTTTCTTACTCTGCCCATAACTTTTGGACTTTATAGCGTTCCAATAAGGCATAGATTATTGAGTTAGTTTTACACTTAAGACATGATTCTGCGTTTGTACTTTTTTAATATGTATTTTTATTTAACCTTTATTTAAACAGGTAGGCCAGTTGAGAAGAAGTCCTCATTTACAACTGCGACCTGGCCAAGATAAAGCAAAGCAGTTCGACAAAAACAACAACACAGAGTTACACATGGGATAAGCAAACATACAGTCCATAACACAAAAGAAAAATCTATATACAGTGTATGCAAATGTGGTACGATTAGGGAGGTAAGGCAATAAATAGGCTATAGTGACGATAATAATTACAATTTAGCAATTAAACACTGGAGTGATAGATGTGCAGATGATGATGTGCAAGTAGGGATAAAGGGGTGCAAAAGAGCAAAAATATAAGTCTCCAGCTTCAGTGATTTTTGCAATTAGTTCCAGTCACTCGCAGCAGAGAACTGGAAGGAAAGTCGGCCAAAGTAGGTGTTGACTTGGGGGATGACCAGTGAAATATACCTGCTGGAGCACATGCTACGGGTGGGTGTTGCTATGGTGACCAGTGAGCTGATAGAAGGCGGGGTTTACCAAGCAAACACTTATAGATGACTTGGAGCCAGTGGGTTTGGCAACAAATATGAAGCGATGGACAGCCGACGAGAGTGTACAGGTCGCAGTGGTGGGTGGTATATGGGGCTTTGGTGACAAAACGGATGGCATTGTGATAGACTACATCCAATTTGCTGAGTAGAGTGTTGGAGACTATTCTGTAAATTACATCGCTGAAGTCGAGGATCGGAAGGATAATCCATTTTACGAGGTTTTGTTTAGCAGCATGAGTGAAGGAGGCTTTGTTGCGAAATAGGAAGACGATTCTATATTTAATTTTGGATTAAAGATTAAAGATTACTTGTGTAGGAGAAATCGCTCCATTTTTTTCATCACGTTTGGCTAAGAAAAAAATCTGAAAATGCAGTCTCTACAAAGCCACATTTTTTACAAATTAACTCCATAATATCGACAGAAACATGGCAAACGTTGTTTAGAATCAATCCTCAAGGTATTTTTCACATATCTATTCGATGATAAATAATTTGTGGCAGCTGTGTTTCTCCTCGAAGCAAACGAAAAATACACGCAGCTGGAGATGACGTAATAATTGCAACGGAGGACCCCAAGCGGCCACCTGGTGTAGTCTCTTAAGGTCAATCTTCCAATGATTTGCCTACAAATACGTCACAATGCTGCAGAAACCTTGGGGAAATGACAGAAAGTGTAGGCTCATTCCTGGCGCATTCACAGCCATATAAGGAGACATTGGAACACAGCGCATTCAAAATCTGGCGCACTTCCTGTATGAAATGTCATCATGGTTTCGCCTGTAGTATTAGTTCTGTGGCACTCACAGACAATATCTTTGCAGTTTTGGAAACTTCAGAGTGTTTTCTTTCCATTGCTGTCAATTACATGCATAGTCGAGCATCTTTTCGTGGCAAAATATCTTGTTTAAAACGGGAACGTTTTTCATCCCAAAATTTTAATAGTGCCCCCTAATGCATAACTGGTTAATCCACCTGGCGTGTCAGATTTAAAGAAAAATAAGCTTTTCGGCAACAGCATACCAATCGTTTATGTATGGACATCTCTCTCAGTAGACAAAACATTACAAACAGTTAGCAGCAAAGTAGATTGGTCACAAAAGTCAGAAAAGCAATAAAATTAATCGCTTACCTTTGATGATCTTCGGATGTTCGCACTCACGAGACTCCCAGTTACACAATATATGTTTCTTTGGTTGCATAAAGATTATTTTTATATCCAAAATACCTCAATTTGGTTGGCGCGTTATTATCAGAAATCCATAGGCTCGAACGGTCACAATGGGGCAGACAAAAATTCCAAATAGTATCCGTAAAGTTCGTAGAAACATGTCAAACGTTTTTGATAATCAATCCTCAGGTTGTTTTTACAATAAATAATCGATAGTTTCAACCGGATCGTGGCTTTTTCAATAGTAGTGAGAGATAAAATGTCTGCATGCAAAACGCTACTGGCACCCAGCTATCCAATGATGCGATGTGATCGTTCTCGCTCATTTCTCAGAATAAAAGCCATGTGGAAGCCATAGGAAACGGAATTTGGTTGATATCCCTTTAAATGGAGGGAAGGCATGCAATGGAACAGAGAGGATTCAGGAAAAACAGCACTTCCTGGTTGGATTTTCCTTAGGTTTTTGCCTGCAATATCAGTTCTGTTATACTCCCAGACAATATTTTGACAGTTTGAGAAACTTTAGAGTGTTTTCTATCCTAATCTGACAATTATATGCATATTCTAGATTCTGGGCCTGAGAAATAGGCAGTTTCATTTGGGTACATTTTTCATCCAAACATCAAAATACTGCCCCCTACAATCAACAAGTTAAGAGCAATTGGAGGCCACAGAAGTAGTGTTGTATGGCATTGAAGCTCATTTGGAGGTTTGTTAACACAGTGTCCAAAGAAGGGCCAGAAGTATACAGAATGGTGTTGCCTGCGTAGAGGTGGATAAGAGAATCACCAGCAGCAAGAGTGACATCATTGATACATACAGAGAAAAGAGTTTGTGCAAGCACAATTGGTGGCTGACTAAATACTTTTTTGCCCCCTCTGTATATCTGGGGACGGCTTTTCTCTGTCCTTTATGTCTACATCTGCAATGGTAGAGATTATTTTTTAAAGCATTTAATAAATGTGTCCTAAAGATGCACTGAGTTCATTCTCCATATTCTGTCGTTAAGTCTATTTTCTATTGGCGTATGTAACGATTCTCGTTAGTGGAAGGAGAGGAGGACCAAAATGCAGCGTTGTAAGTGTTCATTCTATTTTAATTGAAAAAACTGAACACTACACAAAATAACAACGAAGAGAAAACTAAACAGTTCTGACCAGTGAACAGACACTGAACAGAAATTAAAGTGGACCTCGCTCCACCATAGTCTTTGCCCGCTTAAGCGACCCTCGCCACCGTCCTCAGACTAGGGACCCTTGCAGGGGGCCCCGAATAGATGGGAGACTCCTGCAGCGTCAGACAGGCGGGAGACTCCGGCTGATCCATAGTGAAGGGCGACTCCGGCAGCGCCGTAGTGAATGGGCGAGTCCGGCAGTGCCGGAGTAACGAGTGGCTCCGGCTACTCCTGACTGACAGGCGGCTCCGGCAGCTCAGGACAGACGGGCGGCTCCGGCAGCTCAAGACAGACGGGCGGCTCCGGCAGCTCAGGACAGACGGGGGGCTCTGGCAGCTCCGGACTGACTGGCAGCTCTGTCCTGGAGAGAGAACCTGAAGGGAGGAGACGGAGAGCCTGGTGCGTGGGGCTGCGACAGGACCCACCAGCTGGTGGAGACCTACAGGAGGCCTGCTGCGTGGAGGAGGCACCAGATGGACTGGGCTGCGGGGGAGCACTGGAGCTCTGGTGCGCAACCTTGGCACCACTCCTCCAGGCTGGATGACCACTTTAGCCCGAACCATACAGAGTGCAGGCACAGGTTGAACCGAGCTGTAGGTGAGCACTGGAGATCTGGCGCATACTACTCACACCTCTCCCTTAGGCCCAATGCCCACATTCGCCCGGCACGGGCGGAGCGCAGTCATAGGACACACTGCACCCTCCCAGCGCCCCGGAGACACAGCACGCAGAGCCGGCGCAGGATACCCTGGGCTGAAACGGCGTACCGGAGACCAAACACGCTGTGCCGGCACAACACGCCCTGGCTGAATGCCCACTCTCGCATGGCACTTGCGGGGGGCTGGCCTATAGCGCTCTGGGCTATGAGCGCGTACTGGCAACACCGTGCGCTCCACCGCATAACACGGTGCCTGACCAGTATAACGCTGCTTTCGGTAAACACGAGGAGTGGGCTCAGGTCTCCAACCTGACTCTGCCACAGTCCCCGTGTGCCACCCCCAAACATTTTTTGGGGCTGCCTCTCGTGCCTGTCGCGCTGCCGTGCTGCCTCCTCATATCGCCGCCGCTCAGCTTTCGCTGCCTCCAGTTCTTCCTTGGGGCGGCGATATTCCCTAGTCTGTGCCCAGGGTCCCTTGCCGTCCAAAATCTCCTCCCATGTCCATGAGTCCAGAGAACGCTGCTGCTCGATACCACGCTGCTTGGTCCTTGGTTGGTGGGTGTTTCTGTAACGATTCTCGTTGGTGGAGAGGAGGACCAAAATGCAGCGTGGTAAGTGTTTGTCATATTTTAATTGAAAATTGAAAAACTGAACACTACACAAAAAACAACGAAGAGAAAACGAAACAGTTCTGCCAGGTGAACAGACACTAAACAGAAATTAAACACCCACAACCAAAATGGTGAAAACAGGCTACCTAAGTAAGATTCTCAATCAGAGACAACGAACGACACCTGCCTCTGATTGAGAACCATACTAGGCCAAACACATAGAAATATAACAACATAGAAAAAAGAACATAGACTACCCACCCCAACTCACGCCCTGACCAACCTAACACAAAGACATAAAAAAGGAACTAATATATATATATATTTTTGGGGAGTTTGTCCATATTTATTAAATGAACACTGAAATAACAAAAATAACAAAGAGAACGACCGAAACTGTTCTGACTGGTGCAGACACAAAACAGAAAACAACTACCCACAAATCATAGTGGGAACACAAGCTACCTAAGTAGAAATAGAAAACATAGAACACAAAACATAGAATACCCACCCAACTCACGCCCTGACCAACCTTAAACAGAGACATACAAAAGGAAAGTTGGTAATTATTTGTAGATATGACACATTTTGTCATCTTTGACGGTTCCTTTAATTTGCCTTTTTTATTGCTATGTCTATCAATCTTATTGAATGTGTGATTTAGGTTGCATGCTAAAATCGTAGTTCCTGTCTGAATTTGATCTAATATAGCTTGAATTATATCTAAAAACACCAGATTTGCCCCTGCTGGGATACAGTGCCTTGCAAAAATATTCATCCCCCCTTGGCGTTTTTCCTATTTTGTTGCATTACAACCTGTAATTTAAATTGATTTTTATTTGGATTTCATGTAATGGACATACACAAAATAGTCCAAATTGGTGAAGTGAAATGAAAAAAATATGGAAAAGTGGTTCGTGCATATGTATTCACCTCCTTCGCTATGAAGCCCCTAAATAAGATCTGGTACAACCAATTACCTTCAGAAAACACATAATTAGTTAAATAAAGTCCACCTGTGTGCAATCTAAATGTCACATGATCTGTCACATGATCTCAGTATATATACACCTTTTCTGAAAGGCCCCAGAGTCTGCAACACCACTAAACAAGGGGCACCATGAAGACCAAAGAGCTTTTCAAACAGGTCAGGGACAACGTTGTGGAGAAGTACAACGGAGAATCCCACGGAGCACCATTAAATCCATTATTTAAAAAATGGAAAGAATATGGCACCACAACAAACCTGCCAAGAGAGGGCCGCCCACAAAAACTCACGGACCAGGCAAGGAAGGCATTAGTCAGAGAGGCAAGAAAGAGACCAAAGCTAACCCTGAAGGAGCTGCAAAGCTCCACAGCCAAGATTGAAGTATCTGTCCATAGGACCACTTTAAGCCGTATACTCCACAGAGCTGGGATTTACAGAAGAGTTGCCGGAAAAAAGCCATTGCTTAAAAATAAAAATAAGCAAAAACATTTGGTGTTTGCCAAAAGGCATGTGGGAGACTCCCCAAACACATGGAAGAAGATACTCTGGTCAGATTAGACTAAAATTGAGCTTTTAGGCCATTTAGGAAAATGCTATGTCTGGCGCAAACCCAACACCTCTCATCACCCAGAGAAACACCATCCCACCATTTTTCATCGGCAGGGACTGGGAAACTGGTCAGAAATGAAGGAATGATGGATGGCGCTAAATACAGGGAAATTCTTGAGGGAAACCTGTTTTAGTCTTCCAGAGATTTGAGACTGGGATGGAGGTTCACCTTCCAGCAGGACAATGCCCCTAAGCATACTACTAAAGCAACACTCAACTGGTTTAAGGGGAAACATTTAAATGTTTTGGAATAGCCTAGTCAAAGCCCAGAACTCAATCCAATTGAGCATCTGTGGTATGACTTAAAGATTGCTGTACACCAGCGGAACCCATCCAACTCGAAGGTGCTGGAGCAGTTCTTCCTTGAAGAATGGGCAAAAATCCCAGTGGCTAGATGTGCCAAGCTTATAGAGACATACCCCCAGAGACTTGCAGCTATAATTGCTGCAAAAGGTGGGTCTACAAAGTATTGACTTTTGGGAGTGTGAATAGTTATGCACATCCGTGTGAATAGTTATTTCTGTTTTTTTGACTTATTTCTTGTTTGTTTCACAATAAAAAATATTTTGCATCTTCAAAGTGCTAGGCCTGTTGTTTAAATCAAATGATACAAACCCCTAACAAATACATTTTAATTCCAGGTTATAAGGCAACAAAATAGGAAAAATGTCAAGGGGGGTAAATACTTTTGCAAGCCATTTTATCTGTCACGTGTGCACCCTCTCCGGCCTCTAGGTCACGAGGCTGCTCGTTATGGCGCACACCTATCAACATCATTACGTGTACCTGCGCGTCATCAGAATCACCTGGACTCCATCACTTCCCTGATTACCTTCCCTATATACGTCACTCCCTTTGGTTCCTTCCCCAGGCGTTATTGTTTCTGTTCCTGTGTCTTGTCCGTGCGTTGATTGTGTTTCTTATTTTGTATTATGTTGTGTTTATTTATTAAAATACTCACTCCCTGAACTTGCTTGCTGATTCTCAGTGCGCATCGTTACAGTACCAAAAGAGAAAATGCATTACAACGGCTTTATTTCTGTATATTAAAAGTTATATTTCCTGAAAACTAGATTGCTGACATGCAAAACATTTTGGGACTATATCAATAGTGGACAAATGAAATAAAAACAAATACGTTGTTTTTTGGTGGAGTTTTCCTTTAACCATGGTTGTGAACTTAGAATATCACATGTTATTGTTTTTCTATAAAACAAAAGTGTGAAAAACTGAAATAATGGAACCTGAAAAACAAAACTTTTACAATTTTTTCAAGATAATGTGGAATGTTTACCTCATTGGGCTATTTACTTCAAACATATTTGTGTCAATTCATATCTTGCACTAAAACAGTAAATAAGAATTGAATCTCAAGAGAAGACAGGTTAAAGGTATAATGCTCTCTTATAAAATAGTCCTGATCGCATAGGCCTAGACCTAGACAATATCCAAAATAACTAACAATACACTGAATTCATATATTCTCAGTAATTTAAATTGTACACATGTCTTACCATACAATACAACAATGCATTTTTCCAATCTGGGAGGTAAACTCGATAAGGTACTCAGTCATTTCGATATTTCAGATGGAATCAAGGCGTTAGAACTAAAGGCCACAAAATTAGAGCTCCTTTGGTAAAAAAAAGTCTAACCCCGGCCTGGGGGTGCCATGCTGACGACTTCTATTTGGCTGGCTACTCTATGTACTTGTAGAAAACACTGCAGTACGCTACAGTACAGTAAAGATTAGTGGAGTATAGTTCAGTACAGTGCAGTACAGTACAGTAAATAAAGGTAGCATAGTTCAGTACAGTGCAGTACAGTAAAGAAAAGTGGAGTATAGTTCAGTACAGTGCAGTACAGTAAATAAAGGTAGTATAGTTCAGTACAGTACAGTGCCCGTTCCATGATCTCGCCATCACGGTTGACAACTCCATTGTGTCCTCCTCCCAGAGCGCCAAGAACCTTGGCGTGATCCTGGACAACACCCTGTCGTTCTCAACCAACATCAAGGCGGTGGCCCGTTCCTGTAGGTTCATGCTCTACAACATCCGCAGAGTACGACCCTGCCTCACACAGGAAGCGGCGCAGGTCCTAATCCAGGCACTTGTCATCTCCCGTCTGGATTACTGCAACTCGCTGTTGGCTGGGCTCCCTGCCTGTGCCATTAAACCCCTTCAACTCATCCAGAACGCCGCAGCCCGTCTGGTGTTCAACCTTCCCAAGTTCTCTCACGTCACCCCGCTCCTCCGTTCTCTCCACTGGCTTCCAGTTGAAGCTCGCATCCGCTACAAGACCATGGTGCTTGCCTACGGAGCTGTGAGGGGAACGGCACCTCAGTACCTCCAGGCTCTGATCAGGCCCTACACCCAAACAAGGGCACTGCGTTCATCTACCTCTGGCCTGCTCGCCTCCCTACCACTGAGGAAGTACAGCTCCCGCTCAGCCCAGTCAAAACTGTTCGCTGCCCTGGCCCCCCAATGGTGGAACAAACTCCCTCACGACGCCAGGACAGCGGAGTCAATCACCACCTTCCGGAGACACCTGAAACCCCACCTCTTTAAGGAATACCTAGGATAGGATAAGTAATCCCTCTCACCCCCCCTTAAGTTTTAGATGCACTATTGTAAAGTGACTGTTCCACTGGATGTCATAAGGTGAATGCACCAATTTGTAAGTCGCTCTGGATAAGAGCGTCTGCTAAATGACTTAAATGTAAATGTATGTAAATGTACAGTGCAGTAAAGAAAAGTGGAGAATAGTTCAGTACAGTATTTTGTATTTATTTTTTATTTCACCTTTATTTAACCAGGTAGGCTAGTTGAGAACAAGTTCTCATTTGCAACTGTGACCTGGCCAAGATAAAGCATAGCAGTGTGAACAGAAAACACAGAGTTACACATGGAATAAACAATTAACAAGTCAATAACACAGTAGAAAAAAGAGTCTATATACATTGTGTGCAAAAGGCATGAGGAGGAGGCGAATAATTACAATTTTGCAGATTAACACTGGAGTGATAAATGATCAGATGGTCATGTACAGGTAGAGATATCGGTGTGCAAAAGAGCAGAAAAGTAAATAAATAAAAACAGTATGTGGATGAGGTAGGTAAAATGGAAGCTATTTTTTAGATGACATCGCTGAAGTCGAGGATCGGTAGGTTAGTCAGTTTTAATAGGGTAAGTTTGGCGGCGTGAGTGAAGGAGGCTTTGTTGCGGAATAGAAAGCCGACTCTAGATTTGATTTTAGATTGGAGATGTTTGAAATGAGTCTGGAAGGAGAGTTTACAGTCTAGCCAGACACCTAGGTACTTATAGATGTCCACATATTCTAGGTCGGAACCATCCAGGTTGGTGATGCTAGTCGGGCGTGCAGGTGCAGGCAGCGAACGGTTGAAAAGCATGCATTTGGTTTTACTACCGTTTGAGAGCAGTTGGAGGCCACGGAAGGAGTGTTGTATGGCATTGAAGCTCGTTTGGAGGTTAGATAGCACATTGTCCAAGGACGGGCCGGAAGTATACAAAATTGTGTCGTCTGAGTAGAGGTTGATCAGGGAATCGCCTGCAGCAAGAGAAACATCATTGATATATACAGAGAAAAGAGTCGGCCCGAGAATTGAACCCTGTGGCACCCCCATAGAGACTGCCCGAGTTGACACACTGAACTCTGTCTGCAAAGTAGTTGGTGAACCAGGCAAGGCAGTCATCAGAAAAACCGAGGCTGCTGAGTCTGCCGATAAGAATATGGTGAATGACAGAGTCGAAAGCCTTGGCAAGGTCGATGAAGACGGCTGCACAGTACTGTCTTTTATCGATGGCGGTTATGATATCGTTTAGTACCTTGAGCGTGGCTGAGGTGCACCCGTGACCGGCTCGGAAACCAGATTGCACAGCGGAGAAGGTACGGTGGGATTCGAGATGGTCAGTGACCTGTTTGTTGACTTTGCTTTCGAAGACCTTAGATAGGCACGGCAGGATGGATATAGGTCTGTAACAGTTTGGGTCCAGGGTGTCTCCCCCTTTGAAGAGGGGGATGACTGCGGCAGCTTTCCAATCCTACAGTAAATAAAGGTAGTACAGTACAGCACAGCACAGCACAGCACAGTACAGTACAGTACAGTACAGTACAGTACAGTACAGTACAGTACAGTACAGTACAGTACAGTACAGTACAGTACAGTACAGTAGTGTACTGCACAGTAGAATAGAATAGAGTGGAGTAGAGTTTAATACAGTACACAGTAGAGCACACTAGAGTTGAGTACACTTTAATGTTCTTTACTTTGCTAAACTATACTGTAATATACTTAACTGAACTCTACTCTACTGTGCTGTGCTGTACTCTACTCGACTGAGCTCTACTATGCTTTACTTTGATGTCCAAATTTGGAAAACATAGACTGTGATTGCTTCAGATTTGGTCCGTTTCGGACCAACCAAATTTGGTCTTGTTTGGTGGTGGATCTCATTAAAATAATTGCCAGTATGTAGAATAATACCCAAATATGCAAAGGAGGATATTGCATATTTCTACCTGTGTGAACCAGTTTAGAATACTTCACCATGAAGAGGATGACATTCATATCCATCATGATGCATTTCTGTGTTGTGCAGATCAGGGACCAATGATAATATTCCATTACCGCAATTCTATAACCGGGTGTAAATTCACTTCACTTACTGTAGTTCAATAACCAAAATAGATTTTTTTCAAACTCAAGTTGTCATGGCACATCTGACACCCCATTCTTTCTGTATACATGTTTCAATCTTCATTCAGAGCAGATATTTAACACGTGGTCACATAACAAACTGAGGGAGATTTTACAGAACTCTGTATCAGCCTAGTTCTTCTAGTAAATGTCTTTTTGTAAAACTTTCTTTGTTAAAAGTAGTCCTTGTGCATATTGTATGATTTCCTAAACTTTGAAATCAATGGTTTTTGCTTAGCATTCATTTTAAGTGAAAAATCAGTCTCAGCACAATTTCGTTACCGTGGAACTGGCAGTAACCATTCAAAGGGAACTACTGAAATCTACAATGGAAAACCATAGTGAAGTTATCTAGTTATGGCCATCATTACTGCACCACTTCTGTTTCTCTCTCTTTCACATTTCCCATTCTTTCTACTCGCTCTCCTCTGTACTCAATCTCTTCTCCTCTCTCGTCCTTTGCCTCTCTCATTCCCTCAGGCTACTCCGGCCTGAAGGCCCCCCGATCCACAGATGGAGTGATGATGTGTTCTCTCTTCTGTTCTCTCCTCTCTCAAGCTAGCCCAGCCATCTCAGAGGTAGAGAGGAAGTGCTATTCTCTCTCGTCCCTCCCCTGTTTCTGTCTCTCTCTCAGGGAGGAGGAGAAGGTAATGACAAGGTTAATGGGTTTTGCCCCGTGGCTCCGTTCTGATGTCTGCATCCAAGAGGGATCCTGAGATAGACAACATTGATGGTAGTTGTGGTATTCTATATCTGTTTACGGCAAGCATCAATTATTCCACAGGGCTCGCATACACAAAGATAATGCAGGAACAATCCTCTAATATACCGATATATGCAACGGAAAACTTAAGTTGTTTAAATTTAATAAGGTCAGTGACCTTTTGAAGGAGTAGTAGGAAATTGTTGAAAGTTGTCAGCCATTCTCAATTTCTGGGGCATACTGTACATCAATGTGTCTTCCTGCTTTATATACTTATGTAATCTCAGAAGTACAAAAAAGGAGACTATCCCTTCATTTCACATCCATTTCTTATCCTCACACATAAAACATGACACCCCCTATGGAGCTTTTCCCCTTTAAAAGTGCCTTTAAACCTAGACCTACAGTATAGTAACCTCCATTATTTTGTTAACATCCAACCCAAGCACTGGCGTGTATATGATCCATTTTAAGAATTCTCTCAGTTGTTATTCAGGTATGGTGTGTGTCAGTGATCCATCTAAAAAATATGTAAATAAGAGAGGACGCTGGGATGGCTTCTCTCTCTCCCTGGAGCAGGCTGAGTGGAACTGAAATGAGGGTTGTGTCCCAAATGGAACTCTATTCCCTATTTAGTGCACTACTTTCGATCAGGGTCCATAGGGGCTCTGGTAAAAAAAGTATTGCACGATATAAGGAATAGAGAGGCATTTGGGATGTATCTGAGGAGTCATGTTTGATTACCATGACAATCCATTCATTTACTGGCCCTGACACATATCACACAGTATCAAGTCCCTCGATACAAACAAACAGAGTAGACCGAGGTTTCTGAATATGAATGCAACTGACTGATTCACTTCAAACTTCAGAAACTGGAAACTAGTTTTATAACCATCCCTCAAGGGCAAATGGCACATTACCAATATACACGATTACCCCAATATACAGATCCTCTATTCACAGATTATGATTCATCCCTATAATGCATCCCTATAAGTAACATAGGAAGAGATAGGAAGGGGGAAAACACTTTCACTGCAGAATTTACTCACTACTTGGCACTGAAACTCATTCATTTAAGTCACCTGGGGAGTTATGTTTTCATTGGCTAATACAGCTCTATCTGTAAGCTAATTGGCTGAGCTGGAGTGGCTCCATGTATCTATTTCCTTATCATTACCTTGTTTATTTCAGACACGGAGGCAGCTATCAACCCCCTGCCATTTCCCCATCCTATTTAGACACCTCCCTTCTTAGGAAGGAGTGGCGTTGATTATAGTTAGGGAATTGATACACCCAGAAACTCTGGGCCCTATAGTTTAGGACCATGAGTTTTCCCTTGACAACATGTCCTAACCAGGAAACACTCTGGGCCTTAGATATAGGTTATCATAGACCAGTAAAAACTCTCTGGGCACTAGCAATAGCTTATTATTGAAATATTCTGGACCGTAGTAGCTTAATATTGACCAGGAAACAGTCAGGGCTCTAGTTATAGTTTATCATAGACCCGGAAGCACTCTGGTTCCTAGTTATAGCTTATTATTGAAACACTCTGGGTCCTAGTTATATCTAATTATTGACCAGAAAACAATCTGGGCCCTAGTTATAGCTTATCTTAGACCAGGAAACAATCTGGGCCCTAGTTATATCTTATCTTAGACCAGGAAACACACTTGGATGTAGTTAAAACTTATTATTGAAACCCTCTGGGATCTAGTTATAATGTAACTTATTATAGACCAGCATGAACTCTGGGCCCTAGCTATAGCTTATAATTGAAAGACTCTGAGCCCTAGTTATAGGCTATTATAGACCAGGAAACACTCTGGACCCTCGATTATGCTAATTATTGAAACACTCTTGGCGCTAGTTAAAGCTTATTATTGAAACACTCTGGGCCCTAGTTATAGTTAATTATAGACCAGGAAACACTCTGGGCCCTAGCTTTAGCTTATTATTGAAACACTCTGGGCCCGAGTTATAGTTTATTATTGACCAGGAAACACTCTGGGCCGTTGTTATAGCTTATTAGTGACCAGGAAACACTCTGGGACCTTGTTATAGCTTATTATTGACCAGGAAACACTCTGGGACCTTGTTATAGCTTATTAGTGACCAGGAAACACTCTTGGCCCTAGTTATTGCTTACTGTAGACCAGGAAACAATCTGGGACCTTGTTATAGCTTTTTATTGACCAGTAAATCAAATCAAATTAAATCTAATTTTATTTGTCACAAGCGCCGAATACAACAAGTGTAGGCTTTACCGTGAAATGCTATAGCTTATTATTGAAACACTCTGGGCACTAGTTATAGCTTTTTATTGACCAGGAAATCAAATCAAATGTTATTTGTCACATGCGCTGAATACAACAAGTGTAGGCTTTAAGGTGAAATACTTACTTACAAGCCATTAACCGACAGCGTAGTTTAAGAAGAAGAACATACTTACCAAGTAGACTAAAGAAAAAAAAAAAAAGTAACACAATAAGAATAACAATAACAAGGCTATATACAGGGGGCACCAGTATGGTTGAGGTAATCTATACATGTAGGTGGGGGTGAAGTGACTATTCATAGGTAACAAACAAACAGTGAGTAGCAGCAGTGTACAAAAGGGAGGGCGGAGGGGTCAATGTAAATTGTCTGGTTGCGATTTTATTAATTGTTCAGCAGTCTTATGGCTTGGGGGTAGAAGCTGTTGAGGAGCCTTTTGGTCCTAGACTTGGTGCTCCTGTACCGATTGACGTGCAGTAGCAGAGCAAACAGTCTATAACTTGGGTGACTGGAGTCTCTGACAATTTTATGGGCTTTCCTCTGACACCGCCTATTATGTAGGTCATGGACGGCAGGTAGCTTGGCCCAAGTGATGTACTGGGCCATTCACACTACCCTCTGTAGCGCCTTACAATCAGATGCCGAGCAGTTGCCATACCAGGCGGTGATGCAACTGGTCAGAATGCTCTCGATGGTGCTGCTGTAGAACCTTTTGAGGATCTGGGGACAAATGCCAAATCCTTTCAGTCTCTTAAGGGGGAAAAGGGTTTGTCATGACCTCTTCATGACTGTCTTGGTATAGTTTGGATAGTTTGTTGGTGATTTGTTGGACACTAAGTGTCACGAATCCCGCTTCCTGAGTCTGTGTTTGCCTGTGTTTCTGTCCTGGAGTGTGTTTCCGGTGTCCTGGAACGCACCCTGTCTGGTTGCCGGGCGAATTAGCTTGTTGGGAAATCAATGTTCACCCGCACCTGTATCCCATCAGTAATCTGCACACCTGTCCTGATCCTCACCTCTCCCCTTCAAAAGCTCTGACCTGACATCCATTCCCTGGATCGTTAGCCATGAACAGTATGTTGTGCCATAGTATCAGCCTCAAGTTGGATAGAATTTGTTTTGTTGTTTTTTTTCCTATTTCTTGCCTTAAACTTACCTCCGTTTGTTCTGTCTTCAGTTACTCACCCGGATCATTTACCCCATTCCCGCCTGGTCGTCGGAGGATTCCGCTACCCCATTGGATCCACCTATTTACTCCCATCAACTCACCACCGCTGCCCGCTACGCCACCTGGATATATTTACCCATTCACATTCACTTGTAAATAAATATTCACCTTCTTCCTACTCTCCTTGTCCTGGTCTGCTTCTGGGTTCGATTTTGAAAGAACGTCACACCAAGGAACTTGTGTACATGGAGGTTTGTACGACGGGTCCAAAACGAAAAGATAGGTAGGAGCAAGCCTATGTAACGCTTTGTAGGTTAGCAGTACAACCTTGATATCAGCCACAGCCTTAACAGGAAGCCAGCGTAGAGAGGCTAGCACTGGATTATTGTGGTCAAATTATTTGGTTCTAATCAAGATTCTAGCAGCCGTGTTTAAAACTAACTGAAGTTTATGTAGTGCTTTATCTGGGTAGTCGGAAAGTATAGCTTTGCAGTAGTTTAATCTAGAAGTGACAAAAGCATGGAAACATTTTTCTGCGTCATTTTTGGATAGAAATATCCAGATTTCTGCAATGTTACGTAGATGGGGGAAAAAGATGGCCTTGACACAGTCTTGATATGGTCATCAAAAGAGAGATCAGGGTCCATAGTAACGCTGAGGTCCTTCACAGTTTTATTTAAGACGACTATACAACCATCAAGCTTAATTGTCAGATTCAACAGAAGATCTCTTTGTTTCTTGGGACCTAGAACAAGCATCTCTGTTTGGTCCGAGTTTAAAAGTAGAACATTTGCTGCCATTTACTTCCTTATGTCTGAAACACAGGCTTCCAGCGAGGGCTATTTTGGGGATTCACCATGTTCAATCAAACTGTACAGCTGTGTGTTGTCCGCATAGCAGACATTGTGTTCTGAATGACATCACCAAGAGGTAAAATATATAGTGAAAAAAATAGTGTCCTAAAATGGAGCCTTGAGGAAAAAGGGCATGTACAGTTGATTTGTCAAAGGACAAACAATCTACAGAGGCAAACTGATATCTTTCTGACAGATAAGATATAAACAAGGCCAGAACTTGTCCGTATAGACCAATTTGTGTCATGCAGGTGAAAGAGGACCCAAAAGCGACTTGGCGAAAACAGTCTTTAATCCAGTAAAGTAAATACAAACAAAAAAAACAACTTTCACTCGAAATGACGAGGACAAACTGGAGACTCGATCTTGAACAGCAGGTGAACAGCAGGTTGCCTCGGGAAGGCACTTGAACCAGACAGACTCAGACACCTGCTCACCACGCAGCATCTGAGGAAAACACGACACGACAGGGCGATACACAATCACAGCACGGTGAATTCTAAACAAGGAACCGACAGGACAGGAACGGAACACAAAGGAAGAAATAGGGACTCTAATCAGGGGAAAGGATCGGGAACAGGTGTGGGAAGACTAAATGATTGATTAGGGAATAGGAACAGCTGGGAGCAGGAACGGAACGATAGAGAGAAGAGAGAGCGAGAGAGTGAGAGAGGGAGGGGAGAGAGAGGGATAGAAAGAGGGAAAGAACCTAATAAGACCAGCAGAGGGAAACGAATAGAATGGGGAGCACAGGGACAAGACATGATAATAAATGACAAACATGACAGTACCCCCACTCACCGAGCGCCTCCTGGCGCACTCGAGGAGGAATCCTGGCGGCAACGGAGGAAATCATCAATGAGTGAACGGTCCAGCACGTCCCGAGACGGAACCCAACTCCTCTCCTCAGGACCGTAACCCTCCCAATCCACTAAGTATTGGTGACCCCGTCCCCGAGAACGCATGTCCATGATCTTATGTACCTTGTAAATAGGTGCGCTCTCGACAAGGACGGGAGGAGGGGAAGGGAAGACGAACGGGGGTGCGAAGAAAGGGCTTAACACAGGAGACATGGAAGACAGGATGGACGCGACGAAGATGTCGCGGAAGATCAGTCGCACAGCGACAGGATTGACGACCTGGGAGACACGGAACGGACCAATGAACCGCGGAGTCAACTTACGAGAAGCTGTCGTAAGAGGAAGGTTGCGAGTGGAAAGCCACACTCTCTGGCCGCAACAATACCTTGGACTCTTAATCCTGCGTTTATTGGCGGCTCTCACAGTCTGTGCCCTGTAACGGCAAAGTGCAGACCTCACCCTCCTCCAGGTGCGCTCACAACGTTGGACAAACGCTTGAGCGGAGGGAACGCTGGACTCGGCAAGCTGGGATGAGAACAGAGGAGGCTGGTAACCCAGACTACTCTGAAACGGAGATAACCCGGTAGCAGACGAAGGAAGCGAATTGTGAGCGTATTCTGCCCAGGGGAGCTGTTCTGCCCAAGACGCAGGGTTTCTGAAAGAAAGGCTGTGTAGTATGCGACCAATCGTCTGATTGGCCCTCTCTGCTTGACCGTTAGACTGGGGATGAAACCCGGAAGAGAGACTGACGGACGCACCAATCAAACGACAGAACTCCCTCCAAAACTGTGACGTGAATTGCGGGCCTCTGTCTGAAACGGCGTCTAACGGGAGGCCATGAATTCTGAATACATTCTCAATAATGATTTGTGCCGTCTCCTTAGCGGAAGGAAGTTTAGCGAGGGGAATGAAATGTGCCGCCTTAGAGAACCTATCGACAACCGTAAGAATCACAGTCTTCCCCGCAGACAAAGGCAGACCGGTAATGAAGTCTAAGGCGATGTGAGACCATGGTCGAGAAGGAATGGGAGCGGTCTGAGACGACCGGCAGGAGGAGAGTTACCCGACTTAGTCTGCGCGCAGTCCGAACAAGCAGCCACGAAACGGCGCGTGTCACGCTCCTGAGTCGGCCACCAAAAGCGCTGGCGAATAGACGCAAGAGTGCCTCGAACACCGGGATGACCAGCTAACTTGGCAGAGTGAGCCCACTGAAGAACAGCCAGACGAGTGGAAACAGGAACGAAAAGGAGGTTACTAGGACAAGCGCGCGGCGACGCAGTGTGCGTGAGTGCTTGCTTAACCTGTCTTTCAATTCCCCAGACTGTTAACCCGACAACACGCCCATAAGGAAGAATCCCTCGGGATCAGTAGAAGCCACAGAAGAACTAAACAGACGGGATAAGGCATCAGGCTTGGTGTTCTTGCTACCCGGACGGTAAGAAATCACAAACTCGAAACGAGCGAAAAACAACGCCCAACGAGCTTGACGGGCATTAAGTCGTTTGGCAGAACGGATGTACTCAAGGTTCTTATGATCTGTCCAAACGACAAAAGGAACGGTCGCCCCCTCCAACCACTGTCGCCATTCGCCTAGGGCTAAGCGGATGGCGAGCAGTTCACGGTTACCCACATCATAGTTGCGCTCAGATGGCGACAGGCGATGAGAAAAATAAGCGCAAGGATGAACCTTATCGTCAGACTGGAAGCGCTGGGATAGAATGGCTCCCACGCCTACCTCTGAAGCGTCAACCTCGACAATGAATTGTCTAGTGACGTCAGTGTCATGTTTGTCATTTATTATCATGTCTTGTCCCTGTGCTCCCCATGCTATTCGTTTCCCTCTGCTGGTCTTATTTGGTTCTTTCCCTCCTATCCCTCTCTCTCCCCCTCCCTCTCTCACTCTCTCGCTCTCTCTTCTCTCTATCGTTCCGTTCCTGCTCCCAGCTGTTCCTATTCCCCTAATCATCATTTAGTCTTCCCACACCTGTTCCCGATCCTTTCCCCTGATTAGAGTCCCTATTTATTCCTTTGTGATCCGTTCCTGTTCCGTCGGTTCCTTGTATTGTATTCACCATGCTGTGATTGCGTTTCGCCCTGTCCTGTCGTGTTTTTGCCGTGATTGTGTATCACCCTGTCCTGTCGTGTTTTGTGCCTTCATCAGACGCTGCGTGTGAGCAGGTGTCTCAGTCGACTACGGCCTGCGCCTACCCGAAGCGACCTGCAGTCTGTGGCCGCTTCTCCAGTTGTTTTCCCCTCTACAATCTAGAGGATTTCTGTTATTCCGTTTTGAACATTAATAAACTCTGTTTCTGTTAAGTCGCGTTTGGGTCCTCGTTCACCTGCATGACAGAAGGAACCGACCAAGGAATGGACCCAGCGACTTCAGACGCTGTTTACACTGCCGTCAAGATCCAAGGAGCCATGCTCGGCAGACACGAGCAGGAATTGTCTGCTGCTCGCCATGCCGTGGAGAACCTGGCCGCTCAGGTTTCCGACCTCTCTGGACAGTTCCAGAGTCTACGTCTCGTGCCACCTGTTACTTCCTGGCCTGCCGAGCCTCCAGAACCTAGGGTTAATAACCCACCTTGCTACTCCGGGCAGCCCACTGAGTGCCGCTCCTTTCTCACGCAGTGTGAGATTGTGTTCTCTCTCCAACCCAACACATACTCTAGAGAGAGAGCTCGAGTTGCTTACGTCATTTCACTCCTTACTGGCCGGGCTCGAGAATGGGGCACAGCTATCTGGGAGGCAAGGGCTGATTGCTCTAACAAATTCCAGAACTTTAAAGAGGAGATGATTCGGGTTTTTGACCGTTCAGTTTTTGGTGGGGAGGCTTCTAGGGCCCTGGCTTCCTTATGCCAAGGTGAACGGTCCATAACGGATTATTCCATTGAGTTTCGCACTCTTGCTGCCTCTAGTGAGTGGAACGAGCCGGCGCTGCTCGCTCGTTTTCTGGAGGGACTCCACGCAGTGGTTAAGGATGAGATTCTCTCCCGGGAGGTTCCTTCAGATGTGGACTCTTTGATTGCTCTCGCCATCCGCATAGAACGACGGGTAGATCTTCGTCACCGGGCTCGTGGAAGAGAGCTCGCATCAACGGTGTTTCCCTGCTCCGCATCGCAACCATCTCCCTCCTCTGGCTTTGAGACTGAGCCCATGCAGCTGGGAGGATTCGCATCTCGACTAAGGAGAGGGAACGGAGGATCACCAACCGCCTGTGCCTCTATTGCGGAGTTGCTGGACATTTTGTTAATTCATGTCCAGTAAGAGGCCAGAGCCCATCAGTAAGCGGAGGGCTACTGGTGAGCGCTACTACTCAGGTCCCTTCATCTAGATCTTGTACTACTATGTCGGTCCATCTACGCTGGACCGGTTCGGGTGCTACATGCAGTGCCTTGATTGACTCTGGGGCTGAGGGTTGTTTCATGGACGAAGCATGGGTTCGGAAACATAACATTCCTTTCAGACCGTTAGACAAGCCTACGCCCATGTTTGCCTTAGATGGTAGTCATCTTCCCAGTATCAAATTTGAGACACTACCTTTAACTCTCACAGTATCTGGTAACCACAGTGAGACTATTTCTTTTTTGATTTTCCGTTCACCGTTTACACCTGTTGTTTTGGGTCATCCCTGGCTAGTATGTCATAATCCTTCTATTAATTGGTCTAGTAATTCTATCCTATCCTGGAACGTTTCTTGTCATGTGAAGTGTTTAATGTCTGCCATCCCTCCCGTTTCTTCTCTCCCTACTTCTCAGGAGGAACCTGGCGATTTGACAGGAGTGCCGGAGGAATATCATGATCTGCGCACGGTCTTCAGTCGGTCCCGAGCCAACTCCCTTCCTCCTCACCGGTCGTATGATTGTAGTATTGATCTCCTTCCAGGGACCACGCCTCCTCGAGGTAGACTATACTCTCTGTCGGCTCCCGAACGTAAGGCTCTCGAGGATTATTTGTCTGTGTCTCTTGACGCCGGTACCATAGTGCCTTCTTCTTCTCCGGCCGGGGCGGGGTTCTTTTTGTTAAGAAGAAGGACGGTACTCTGCGCCCCTGCGTGGATTATCGAGGGCTGAATGACATAACGGTTAAGAATCGTTATCCGCTTCCCCTTATGTCATCAGCCTTCGAGATTCTGCAGGGAGCCAGGTGCTTTACTAAGTTGGACCTTCGTAACGCTTACCATCTCGTGCGCATCAGAGAGGGGGACGAGTGGAAAACGGCGTTTAACACTCCGTTAGGGCATTTTGAGTACCGGGTTCTGCCGTTCGGTCTCGCCAATGCGCCAGCTGTTTTTCAGGCATTAGTTAATGATGTTCTGAGAGACATGCTGAACATTTTTGTTTTTGTCTATCTTGACGATATCCTGATTTTTTCTCCGTCACTCGAGATTCATGTTCAGCACGTTCGACGTGTTCTACAGCGCCTTTTAGAGAATTGTCTCTACGTAAAGGCTGAGAAGTGCTCTTTTCATGTCTCCTCCGTTACTTTTCTCGGTTCCGTTATTTCCGCTGAAGGCATTCAGATGGATTCCGCTAAGGTCCAAGCTGTCAGTGATTGGCCCGTTCCAAGGTCACGTGTCGAGTTGCAGCGCTTTTAGGTTTCGCTAATTTCTATCGGCGTTTCATTCGTAATTTCGGTCAAGTTGCTGCCCCTCTCACAGCTCTTACTTCTGTCAAGACGTGTTTTAAGTGGTCCGGTTCCGCCCAGGGAGCTTTTGATCTTCTAAAAGAACGTTTTACGTCCGCTCCTATCCTCGTTACTCCTGACGTCACTAGACAATTCATTGTCGAGGTTGACGCTTCAGAGGTAGGCGTGGGAGCCATTCTATCCCAGCGCTTCCAGTCTGACGATAAGGTTCATCCGTGCGCTTATTTTTCTCATCGCCTGTCGCCATCTGAGCGCAACTATGATGTGGGTAACCGTGAACTGCTCGCCATCCGCTTAGCCCTAGGCGAATGGCGACAGTGGTTGGAGGGGGCGACCGTTCCTTTTGTCGTTTGGACAGACCATAAGAACCTTGAGTACATCCGTTCTGCCAAACGACTTAATGCCCGTCAAGCTCGTTGGGCGTTGTTTTTCGCTCGTTTCGAGTTTGTGATTTCTTACCGTCCGGGTAGCAAGAACACCAAGCCTGATGCCTTATCCCGTCTGTTTAGTTCTTCTGTGGCTTCTACTGATCCCGAGGGGATTCTTCCTTATGGGCGTGTTGTCGGGTTGACAGTCTGGGGAATTGAAAGACAGGTTAAGCAAGCACTCACGCACACTGCGTCGCCGCGCGCTTGTCCTAGTAACCTCCTTTTCGTTCCTGTTTCCACTCGTCTGGCTGTTCTTCAGTGGGCTCACTCTGCCAAGTTAGCTGGTCATCCCGGTGTTCGAGGCACTCTTGCGTCTATTCGCCAGCGCTTTTGGTGGCCGACTCAGGAGCGTGACACGCGCCGTTTCGTGGCTGCGTGTTCAGACTGCGCGCAGAAGAAGTCTGGTAATTTTTTTCTGCTTCTGCTCCTGGTCTTGCTGGGTCTCAGTCTGTTCCCTGCCATCGCATCTCTCCTGTTCTTGTCCCTGCCCTTGCTGTGTCTCAGTCTGTCCCTAGTTCTCATTTTTTTTTTTAGAGTAGTACCCTAGTTTCCCTTTTATCGTTTTTCGTTACGGTCCTGAGGAGAGGAGTTGGGTTCTTTCTCGGGACGTGCTGGACCGTTTGATCTATGATTTCCTCCGTTGCTGCCAGTGTTCCTCCTCGAGAGCGCCAGGAGGCGCTCGGTGAGTGGGGGTACTGTCATGTTTGTCATTTATTATCATGTCTTGTCCCTGTGCTCCCCATGCTATTCGTTTCCCTCTGCTGGTCTTATTTGGTTCTTTCCCTCCTATCCCTCTCTCTCCCCTCCCTCTCTCACTCTCTCGCTCTCTCTTCTCTCTATCGTTCCGTTCCTGCTCCCAGCTGTTCCTATTCCCCTAATCATCATTTAGTCTTCCCACACCTGTTCCCGATCCTTTCCCTGATTAGAGTCCCTATTTATTCCTTTGTGATCCGTTCCTGTTCCGTCGGTTCCTTGTATTGTATTCACCATGCTGTGATTGCGTTTCGCCCTGTCCTGTCGTGTTTTTGCCGTGATTGTGTATCACCCTGTCCTGTCGTGTTTTGTGCCTTCATCAGACGCTGCGTGTGAGCAGGTGTCTCAGTCGACTACGGCCTGCGCCTACCCGAAGCGACCTGCAGTCTGTGGCCGCTTCTCCAGTTGTTTTCCCCTCTACAATCTAGAGGATTTCTGTTATTCCGTTTTGAACATTAATAAACTCTGTTTCTGTTAAGTCGCGTTTGGGTCCTCGTTCACCTGCATGACAGTCAGGAGTAACGAGGATAGGAGCGGACGTAAAACGTTCTTTTAGAAGATCAAAAGCTCCCTGGGCGGAACCGGACCACTTAAAACACGTCTTGACAGAAGTAAGAGCTGTGAGAGGGGCAGCAACTTGACCGAAATTACGAATGAAACGCCGATAGAAATTAGCGAAACCTATAAAGCGCTGCAACTCGACACGTGACCTTGGAACGGGCCAATCACTGACAGCTTGGACCTTAGCGGAATCCATCTGAATGCCTTCAGCGGAAATAACGGAACCGAGAAAAGTAACGGAGGAGACATGAAAAGAGCACTTCTCAGCCTTTACGTAGAGACAATTCTCTAAAAGGCGCTGTAGAACACGTCGAACGTGCTGAACATGAATCTCGAGTGACGGAGAAAAAATCAGGATATCGTCAAGATAGACAAAAACAAAGATGTTCAGCATGTCTCTCAGAACATCATTAACTAATGCCTGAAAAACAGCTGGCGCATTGGCGAGACCGAACGGCAGAACCCGGTACTCAAAATGCCCTAACGGAGTGTTAAACGCCGTTTTCCACTCGTCCCCCTCTCTGATGCGCACGAGATGGTAAGCGTTACGAAGGTCCAACTTAGTAAAGCACCTGGCTCCTGCAGAATCTCGAAGGCTGATGACATAAAGGGAAGCGGATAACGATTCTTAACCGTTATGTCATTCAGCCCTCGATAATCCACGCAGGGCGCAGAGTACCGTCCTTCTTCTTAACAAAAAGAACCCCGCCCCGGCCGGAGAGGAAGAAGGCACTATGGTACCGGCGTCAAGAGACACAGACAAATAATCCTCGAGAGCCTTACGTTCGGGAGCCGACAGAGAGTATAGTCTACCCCGAGGAGGAGTGGTCCCCGGAAGGAGATCAATACTACAATCATACGACCGGTGAGGAGGAAGGGAGTTGGCTCGGGACCGACTGAAGACCGTGCGCAGATCATGATATTCCTCCGGCACTCCTGTCAAATCGCCAGGTTCCTCCTGAGAAGTAGGGACAGAAGAAACGGGAGGGATGGCAGACATTAAACACTTCACATGACAAGAAACGTTCCAGGATAGGATAGAATTACTAGACCAATTAATAGAAGGATTATGACATACTAGCCAGGGATGACCCAAAACAACAGGTGTAAACGGTGAACGGAAAATCAAAAAGAAATAGTCTCACTGTGGTTACCAGATACTGTGAGGGTTAAAGGTAGTGTCTCAAATCTGATACTGGGAAGGTGACTACCATCTAAGGCGAACATGGGCGTAGGCTTCTCTAACTCTCTGAAAGGAATGTCATGTTTCCGAACCCATGCTTCGTCCATGAAACAACCCTCAGCCCCAGAGTCTATCAAGGCACTACATGTAGCACCCGAACCGGTCCAGCGTAGATGGACCGACAAAGTAGTACAGGATTTTGATGGAGAGACTTGAGTAGTTGCGCTCACCTGTAGCCCTCCGCTTACAGATGAGCTCTGGCTTTTACTGGACATGAATTAACAAAATGTCCAGCAACTCCGCAATAGAGGCACAGGCGGTTGGTGATCCTCCGTTCCCTCTCCTTAGTCGAGATGCGAATCCCTCCCAGCTGCATGGGCTCAGTCTCAAAGCCAGAGGAGGGAGATGGTTGCGATGCGGAGCAGGGAAACACCGTTGATGCGAGCTCTCTTCCACGAGCCCGGTGACGAAGATCTACCCGTCGTTCTATGCGGATGGCGAGAGCAATCAAAGAGTCCACATCTGAAGGAACCTCCCAGGAGAGAATCTCATCCTTAACCACTGCGTGGAGTCCCTCCAGAAAAACGAGCGAGCAGCGCCGGCTCGTTCCACTCACTAGAGGCAGCAAGAGTGCGAAACTCAATAGAATAATCCGTTATGGACCGTTCACCTTGGCATAAGGAAGCCAGGGCCCTAGAAGCCTCCCTACCAAAAACTGAACGGTCAAAAACCCGAATCATCTCCTCTTTAAAGTTCTGGAACTTGTTAGAGCAATCAGCCCTTGCCTCCCAGATAGCTGTGCCCCATTCTCGAGCCCGGCCAGTAAGGAGTGAAATGACGTAAGCAACCCGAGCTCTCTCTCTAGAGTATGTGTTGGGTTGGAGAGAGAACACAATCTCACACTGCGTGAGAAAGGAGCGGCACTCAGTGGGCTGCCCGGAGTAGCAAGGTGGGTTATTAACCCTAGGTTCTGGAGGCTCGGCAGGCCAGGAAGTAACAGGTGGCACGAGACGTAGACTCTGGAACTGTCCAGAGAGGTCGGAAACCTGAGCGGCCAGGTTCTCCACGGCATGGCGAGCAGCAGACAATTCCTGCTCGTGTCTGCCGAGCATGGCTCCTTGGATCTCGACGGCAGTGTAACGAGCGTCTGAAGTCGCTGGGTCCATTCCTTGGTCGGTTCCTTCTGTCATGCAGGTGAAAGAGGACCCAAAAAGCGACTTGGCGAAAACAGAGTCTTTAATCCAGTAAAGTAAATACAAACAAAAAAAACAACTTTCACTCGAAATGACGAGGACAAACTGGAGACTCGATCTTGAACAGCAGGTGAACAGCAGGTTGCCTCGGGAAGGCACTTGAACCAGACAGACTCAGACACCTGCTCACCACGCAGCATCTGAGGAAAACACGACACGACAGGGCGATACACAATCACAGCACGGTGAATTCTAAACAAGGAACCGACAGGACAGGAACGGAACACAAAGGAAGAAATAGGGACTCTAATCAGGGGAAAGGATCGGGAACAGGTGTGGGAAGACTAAATGATTGATTAGGGGAATAGGAACAGCTGGGAGCAGGAACGGAACGATAGAGAGAAGAGAGAGCGAGAGAGTGAGAGAGGGAGGGGGAGAGAGAGGGATAGAAAGAGGGAAAGAACCTAATAAGACCAGCAGAGGGAAACGAATAGAATGGGGAGCACAGGGACAAGACATGATAATAAATGACAAACATGACAATTTGGGTTTCCAATCCCTCCAAAAGAAGGTGGTGATCGATGGTATGAAATGCAGCACTCAGGTCTAGGAGCACGAGGACAGATGCAGAGCCTCGGTCTGACGCCATTAAAAGGTAATTTACCACCTACACAAGTGCAATATCAGTGCTATGATGTGGTCTAAAACCAAGCTGAAGCATAGTCAGTTGCCGTGCACCAGCTTTTTTTTAAAATGCTGAGATGAATGGGATAGATCCACAACATTTATTCCACGGGACAAAACTAGGTCCAGAGTATGACTGTGGCTGTGAGTAGGTCCGGAGACATGTTGGACAAAACGCACTGAGTCAATGATAGCTTATAAAGCCTTTGTTACTGCGTCTGTGGACTTTTCATGCGAATATTAAAGTCATCAAAAATGTGAATATCATCTGCCATGACTTACAAGATCCGATAGGAATTCAGGGAACTTTTCGAGGAATGCTGTATATGGCCCAGGAGGCCTATAAACAGTAGCTATAAAAAGTGATTGAGTAGGCTGTGTAGATTTCATGACTAGAAGCTCAAAAGATGAAAACACAGTTTTTGTTTTTGTATATTGAAATTTGCTATCGTAAATGTCAGCAACACTGCCGCCTTTGCGGAATGTGCGGGGATATGGTCACACAGTCAATTCATCAGGCTTAAGCCATGTTTCAGTCAGGCCAATCACATCAAGATTATGATCAGTGATTAGTTGACTATAACTTCCTTGGAAGTGAGGGATCTAACATTAAGTAGCCCTATTTTGAGATGTGAGAAATCACAATCTCTTTCTATACTGACAGGAATGGAGGTCTTTATTCCAGTGAGATTGCTAAGGCGAACACCGCCATGTTTAGTTTTGCCAAACCTAGATCGAGGCACAGACACAATCTCAATGGGGATTGCTGAGCTGACTACACTGACTGTGCTAGTGGCAGACTCCGCTAAGCTGGGAGGCTGGCTGACAGCCTGCTGCCTGGCCTGCACCCTATCATTGTAGGGCCAGGGGAGTTAGAGCCCTGTCTATGCTTATAGAAAAGATGAGAGCACCCCTCCAGCTAGGATGGAGTCCGTCACTCCTCTGCAGGCCAGGCTTGGTCCTGTGAGTCCCAGAAGGAGGGCCAATTATCTACAAATTCTATCTTTTGGGAGGAACAGAAAACAGTTTTCAACCAGCGAGTTGTGAGACTGCTGTAGAGCTCATCACTCCCCCTAACTGGGAGGGGGCCAGAGATAATTATTCGATGCCGACACATCTTTCCTGCTTATTTACACACTGAAGCTATGTTGGGCTTGGTGACCTCTGACCTTCATCCTAACATCGTTGGTGCCAACGTGGATAACAATATCCCTATACTCTCTATACTCGCCAGTTTTAGCCAGCACCATCCTCAGATTAGCCTTAACGTCGGTAGTCCTGCCTCCTGGTACATAGTGTATGATCGCTGGATGATTCGTTTTAAGTCTACTACTACGGGTAATGGAGTCGCCAATGACTCGGGTTTTCAATTTGTCAGAGCTAATGGTGGGAGGCTTCGGCGTCTCAGACCCCGTAACGGGTGGAGGCGAGACCAGAGAAGGCTCGGCCTCTGGCTCCTACCCGTTGCTTAATGGGGAGAACCGGTTGAAAGTTTTTGTTTTGCAGAATGAGCGACACCAGTTGAGCATTCCTACAGCATTTCCCTCCAGAAGCCATAAGAAAGTTGCCCGGCTGCGTTGACTGTGCGAGGGGATTTATACTACTATCTGTACTTTTCCCCCCCTTCATTTAACTTGGCAAGTCAGTTAATTAAGAACAAATTCTTATTTTCAAGGAACAGTGGGTTAAGTGCCTTGTTCAGGGGCAGAACGACAAATTGGTGGCTGGTACTTATTGGTACACATTGGTACTTATTGGTGGCACAGACACGGTTTCATCCTTTCTAAACTTAAATTACCTTTGCCTAACGATTGAGTCTGAAGCTGGGCTTGCAGCATGGCTATCCTCGCCATTAGGAGATCGTTCTCCTGTATATTATGAGTACCACGACTGCAATTAGAAGGCAAAATGTTAATGTTATTAGGATGGCTGGTGGAGATCCTGATGAACAACGTCCAGATAAAGCATCCGGGGTGAAAAAGTTGAATTAAAAAAATTAGAGCGAAGGAAAAAACAAAGTAGAAAAATAAAATAGAAAAATAAAAAGTAAAAACCGTAAAGTTGGCAGGTAACAAAGTAAGGTTAGCAACAAACCGCACAGCAGCAGAAGCACATAAACAAGTCTATGTTAATGCGGACCTGTTCGGCCCACCTTTTCCTGTAGTCAACAATCAGCTCCTTAGTCTTGCTCACATTGAGGGAGAGGTTGTTGTCCTGGCACCACACTGCCAGTTCCCTGACCTCCTCCCTATAGGCCGTCTCATCGTTGTCGGTGATCAGGCCTACCACTGTTGTGTCATCAGCAAACTTAATGATGGTGTTGGAGTCGTGTTTGGCCACGCAGTCGTTGTTGAACAGGGAATACAGGAGGGGACTAAGTACACACCCCTGAGGGGCCCCCGTGTTGAGGATCAGCGTGGCAGATGTGTTGTTACCTACTCTTACCACGTGGGGGCGGCCCGTCAGGAAGTCCAGGAGCCAGTTACAGAGGGAGGTGTTTAGTCCCAGGGTCCTTAGCTTAGTGATAAGCTATGGGCACCATGGTGTTGAACGCTAAGCTGTAGTCAATGAACAACATTCTCACATAGGTGTTCCTTTTGTCCAGATGAGAAAGGGCAGTGTAGAGTGTGATTGAGATTGCGTCATCTGTGGATCTGTTGGGGTGGTATGCAAATTGGAGTTGGTCTAGGGTGTTGATGTGAGCCATGAAGTGCCTTTCAAAGCACTTCATGGCTACTGACGTGAATGCCAAGGGGCGGTAATCATTTAGGCAGGTTATCTTCGCTTCCTTGGGCACAAGGACTATCGTGGTCTGCTTAAAACATATAGGTAAAGTTATGTCGGAAGGTTTCATACTGTACATCTTAGCCAAATACATTTAAACTCAGATTTCGCAATTCCTGACATTTAATCCTTGTACAAATTCCCTGTTTTAGGTCAGTTAGGATCACCACTTTATTTTAAGAATGTGAAATGTCAAAATGATAGTTGAGAGAATTATTTCTTTCAGCTTTTATTTCTTTCATCACATTCCCAGTGGGTCAGAAGTTTACATACACTCAATTAGTATTTGGTAGCATTGCCTTTAAATTGTTTAACTTGGGTCAAAGGTTGCGGGTAGCCTTCCACAAACTTCCCACAATAAGTTGGGTGAATTTTGGCCCATTCCTCCTGACAGAGCTGGTGCAACTGACTCAGGTTTATAGGCCTCCTTGCTCAGAAACACTTTCTTCAGTTCTGCCAACACATTTTCTATGAGATTGAGGTCAGGGCTTTGTGATGGACATTCCAATACCTTGACTTTATTGTCCTTTAGCCATTTTGCCACAACTTTGGAAGTCTGCTTGGGGTCATTGTCCATTTGGAAAACCCATTTGCGACCAGGCTTTAACCTCCTGACTCATGTCTTGAGATGTTGCTTCAATATATCCACATAATTATCCCTCCTCATGATGCCATCTATTTTGTGAAGTGTACCAGTCCCTCCTGCAGCAAAGCACCCCCACAACATGATGCTGCCACCCCCGTGCTTCAAGGTTGGGACGGTGGTCTTCAGCTTGCAAGCCTCCCCTTTTTTCCTCCAAACATAATGATGGTCATTATGGCCATACAGATCTATTTTGTTTCATCAGACCAGAGGACATTTTCCCAAAAAGTATGATCTTTGTCCCCATGTGCAGTTACAAACTGTAGTCTGGCTTTTTTTGTCATGCTGGTAAAAGAGGACCCAAAAGCGACTTAACAGAAGCAGAGTTTAATAATGTTCAAAACGGAATAACTGACATCCTCTAGATTTGTAGAGGGGAAAACAATTGGAGAAGCGGCCACAGACTGCAGGTCGCTTCGGGTAGGCGCAGGCCGTAGTCGACTGAGACACCTGCTCACACGCAGCGTCTGATGAAGGCACAAAACACGACAGAACAGGGTGATACACAATCACGGCAAAAAACACGACAGGACAGGGCGAAACGCAACCACAGCATGGTGAATACAATATAAGGAACCGACGGAACAGGAACGGATCACAAAGGAATAAATAGGGAGTCTAATCAGGGGAAAGGATCGGGAACAGGTGTGGAAGGACTAAATGATGATTAGGGGAATAGGAACAGCTGGGAGCAGGAACGGAACGACAGAGAGAAGAGAGAGCGAGAGAGTGAGAGAGGGAGGGGGAGAGAGAAGGATAGAACCAAACAAGACCAGCAGAGGGAAACGAATAGCATGGGGAGCACAGGGACAAGACATGACAATAAATGACAAACATGACAGTACCCCCACTCACCGAGCGCCTCCTGGCGCACTCGAGGAGGAATCCTGGCGGCAACGGAGGAAATCATCGATGAGCGAACGGTCCAGCACGTCCCGAGACGGAACCCAACTCCTCTCCTCAGGACCGTAACCCTCCCAATCCACTAGGTATTGGTGACCCCGTCCCCGAGAACGCATGTCCATAATTTTATGTACCTTGTAAATAGGTGCGCTCTCGATAAGGACGGGAGGGGGGAGGGAAGACGAACGGGGGTGCGAAGAAAGGGCTTAACACAGGAGACAGGAAGACAGGATGGACGCGACGAAGATGTCGCGGAAGAAGCAGTCGCACAGCGACAGGATTGACGACCTGGGAGACACGGAACGGACCAATGAACCGCGGAGTCAACTTACGAGAAGCTGTCGTAAGAGGAAGGTTGCGAGTGGAAAGCCACACTCTCTGGCCGCAACAATACCTTGGACTCTTAATCCTGCGTTTATTGGCGGCTCTCACCGTCTGTGCCCTGTAACGGCAAAGTGCAGACCTCACCCTCCTCCAGGTGCGCTCACAACGTTGGACAAACGCTTGAGCGGAGGGAACGCTGGACTCGGCAAGCTGGGATGAGAACAGAGGAGGCTGGTAACCCAGACTACTCTGAAACGGAGATAACCCGGTAGCAGACGAAGGAAGCGAATTGTGAGCGTATTCTGCCCAGGGGAGCTGTTCTGCCCAAGACGCAGGGTTCCTGAAAGAAAGGCTGCGTAGTATGCGACCAATCGTCTGATTGGCCCTCTCTGCTTGACCGTTAGACTGGGGATGAAACCCGGAAGAGAGACTGACGGACGCACCAATCAAACGACAGAACTCCCTCCAAAACTGTGACGTGAATTGCGGACCTCTGTCTGAAACGGCGTCTAACGGGAGGCCATGAATTCTGAATACATTCTCAATAATGATTTGTGCCGTCTCCTTAGCGGAAGGAAGTTTAGCGAGGGGAATGAAATGTGCCGCCTTAGAGAACCTATCGACAACCGTCAGAATCACAGTCTTCCCCGCAGACAAAGGCAGACCGGTAATGAAGTCTAAGGCAATGTGAGACCATGGTCGAGAAGGAATGGGGAGCGGTCTGAGACGACCGGCAGGAGGAGAGTTACCCGACTTAGTCTGCGCGCAGTCCGAACAGGCAGCCACGAAACGGCGCGTGTCACGCTCCTGAGTCGGCCACCAAAAGCGCTGGCGAATAGACGCAAGAGTGCCTCGAACACCGGGATGACCCGCTAACTTGGCAGAGTGAGCCCACTGAAGAACAGCCAGACGAGTGGAAACAGGAACGAAAAGGAGGTTACTAGGACAAGCGCGGCGACGCAGTGTGCGTGAGTGCTTGCTTAACCTGTCTTTCAATTCCCCAGACTGTTAACCCGACAACACGCCCATAAGGAAGAATCCCCTCGGGATCAGTAGAAGCCACAGAAGAACTAAACAGACGGGATAAGGCATCAGGCTTGGTGTTCTTGCTACCCGGACGGTAAGAAATCACAAACTCGAAACGAGCGAAAAACAACGCCCAACGAGCTTGACGGGCATTAAGTCGTTTGGCAGAACGGATGTACTCAAGGTTCTTATGGTCTGTCCAAACGACAAAAGGAACGGTCGCCCCCTCCAACCACTGTCGCCATTCGCCTAGGGCTAAGCGGATGGCGAGCAGTTCACGGTTACCCACATCATAGTTGCGCTCAGATGGCGACAGGCGATGAGAAAAATAAGCGCAAGGATGAACCTTATCGTCAGACTGGAAGCGCTGGGATAGAATGGCTCCCACGCCTACCTCTGAAGCGTCAACCTCGACAATGAATTGTCTAGTGACGTCAGGAGTAACGAGGATAGGAGCGGACGTAAAACGTTCTTTTAGAAGATCAAAAGCTCCCTGGGCGGAACCGGACCACTTAAAACACGTCTTGACAGAAGTAAGAGCTGTGAGAGGGGCAGCAACTTGACCGAAATTACGAATGAAACGCCGATAGAAATTAGCGAAACCTAAAAAGCGCTGCAACTCGACACGTGACCTTGGAACGGGCCAATCACTGACAGCTTGGACCTTAGCGGAATCCATCTGAATGCCTTCAGCGGAAATAACGGAACCGAGAAAAGTAACGGAGGAGACATGAAAAGAGCACTTCTCAGCCTTTACGTAGAGACAATTCTCTAAAAGGCGCTGTAGAACACGTCGAACGTGCTGAACATGAATCTCGAGTGACGGAGAAAAAATCAGGATATCGTCAAGATAGACAAAAACAAAAATGTTCAGCATGTCTCTCAGAACATCATTAACTAATGCCTGAAAAACAGCTGGCGCATTGGCGAGACCGAACGGCAGAACCCGGTACTCAAAATGCCCTAACGGAGTATTAAACGCCGTTTTCCACTCGTCCCCCTCTCTGATGCGCACGAGATGGTAAGCGTTACGAAGGTCCAACTTAGTAAAGCACCTGGCTCCCTGCAGAATCTCGAAGGCTGATGACATAAGGGGAAGCGGATAACGATTCTTAACCGTTATGTCATTCAGCCCTCGATAATCCACGCAGGGGCGCAGAGTACCGTCCTTCTTCTTAACAAAAAAGAACCCCGCCCCGGCCGGAGAGGAAGAAGGCACTATGGTACCGGCGTCAAGAGACACAGACAAATAATCCTCGAGAGCCTTACGTTCGGGAGCCGACAGAGAGTATAGTCTACCTCGAGGAGGAGTGGTCCCCGGAAGGAGATCAATACTACAATCATACGACCGGTGAGGAGGAAGGGAGTTGGCTCGGGACCGACTGAAGACCGTGCGCAGATCATGATATTCCTCCGGCACTCCTGTCAAATCGCCAGGCTCCTCCTGAGAAGTAGGGACAGAAGAAATGGGAGGGATGGCAGACATTAAACACTTCACATGACAAGAAACGTTCCAGGATAGGATAGAATTACTAGACCAATTAATAGAAGGATTATGACATACAAGCCAGGGGTGACCCAAAACAACAGGTGTAAACGGTGAACGGAAAATCAAAAAGACATAGTCTCACTGTGGTTACCAGATACTGTGAGAGTTAAAGGTAGTGTCTCAAATTTGATACTGGGAAGATGACTACCATCTAAGGCAAACATGGGCGTAGGCCTGTCTAACGGTCTGAAAGGAATGTTATGTTTCCGAGCCCATGCTTCGTCCATGAAACAACCCTCAGCCCCAGAGTCAATCAAAGCACTGCATGTAGCACCCGAACCGGTCCAGCGTAGATGGACCGACATAGTAGTACAAGATCTAGATGAAGGAACCTGAGTAGTAGCGCTCACCAGTAGCCCTCCGCTTACTGATGGGCTCTGGCCTCTTACTGGACATGAAATAACAAAATGTCCAGCAACTCCGCAATAGAGGCACAGGCGGTTGGTGATCCTCTGTTCCCTCTCCTTATTCGAGATGCGAATCCCTCCCAGCTGCATGGGCTCAGTCTCAAAGCCAGAGGAGGGAGATGGTTGCGATGCGGAGCAGGGAAACACCGTTGATGCGAGCTCTCTTCCACGAGCCCGGTGACGAAGATCTACCCGTCGTTCTATGCGGATGGCGAGAGCAATCAAAGAGTCCACATCTGAAGGAACCTCCCGGGAAAGAATCTCATCCTTAACCGCTGCGTGGAGTCCCTCCAGAAAACGAGCGAGCAGCGCCGGCTCGTTCCACTCACTAGAGGCAGCAAGAGTGCGAAACTCAATGGAATAATCCGTTATGGACCGTTCACCTTGGCATAAGGAAGCCAGGGCCCTAGAAGCCTCCTCACCAAAAACTGAACGGTCAAAAACCCGAATCATCTCCTCTTTAAAGTTCTGGAATCTGTTAGAGCAATCAGCCCTTGCCTCCCAGATAGCTGTGCCCCATTCTCGAGCCCGGCCAGTAAGGAGTGAAATGACGTAAGCAACCCGAGCTCTCTCTAGAGTATGTGTGGGGTTGGAGAGAGAACACAATCTCACACTGCGTGAGAAAGGAGCGGCACTCAGTGGGCTGCCCGGAGTAGCAAGGTGGGTTATTAACCCTGGGTTCTGGAGGCTCGGCAGGCCAGGGAGTAACAGGTGGCACGAGACGTAGACTCTGGAACTGTCCAGAGAGGTCGGAAACCTGAGCGGCCAGGTTCTCCACGGCATGGCGAGCAGCAGACAATTCCTGCTCGTGTCTGCCGAGCATGGCTCCTTGGAACTCGACGGCAGTGTAACGAGCGTCTGAAGTCGCTGGGTCCATTCCTTGGTCGGTTCCTTCTGTCATGCTGGTAAAAGAGGACCCAAAAGCGACTTAACAGAAGCAGAGTTTAATAATGTTCAAAACGGAATAACTGACATCCTCTAGATTTGTAGAGGGGAAAACAACTGGAGAAGCGGCCACAGACTGCAGGTCGTCGGGTAGGCGCAGGCCGTAGTCGACTGAGACACCTGCTCACACGCAGCGTCTGATGAAGGCACAAAACACGACAGAACAGGGT
The DNA here is from genome assembly GCF_021184085.1 of Oncorhynchus gorbuscha. NCBI lineage: Eukaryota > Metazoa > Chordata > Actinopteri > Salmoniformes > Salmonidae > Oncorhynchus > Oncorhynchus gorbuscha. Next base: position 67,809,722 of record NC_060183.1, on the reverse strand, counting down.
GATACACAATCACGGCAAAAAACACGACAGGACAGGGCGAAACGCAACCACAGCATGGTGAATACAATATAAGGAACCGACGGAACAGGAACGGATCACAAAGGAATAAATAGGGAGTCTAATCAGGGGAAAGGATCGGGAACAGGTGTGGAAGGACTAAATGATGATTAGGGGAATAGGAACAGCTGGGAGCAGGAACGGAACGACAGAGAGAAGAGAGAGCGAGAGAGTGAGAGAGGGAGGGGGAGAGAGAAGGATAGAACCAAACAAGACCAGCAGAGGGAAACGAATAGCATGGGGAGCACAGGGACAAGACATGACAATAAATGACAAACATGACATTTTTATGGCGATTTTGGAGCAGTAGCTTCTTCCTTTCTGAGTGGCCTTTCAAGTTATATTGATATTGGACTCGTTTTTCTGTGGATATAGATACTTTTGAAGCTGATTTTTCTCCAGCATCTTCACAAGGTCTTTTGCTGTTGTTCTGGGATTAAGTTGCACTTTTCGCACCAAAGTACGTTCATCTCTAGGAGACAGAACACGTCTCCTTCCTGAGCGGTATGACGGCTGCGGGGTCCCATGGTGTTTACACTTGCGTACCATTGTTTTTACAGATGAACGTGGTACCTTCAGGCACTTGGAAATTGCTCCCAAGGATGACCCAGACTTGTGGAGGTTTACATTTGATTTCTGAGGTCTTGGCTGATATATTTTGATTTCCCCATGATGTCAAGCAAAGAGGCACTGAGTTTGAAGGTAAGCCTTGAAATACATCCAATTGACTCAATTGATGTCAATTAGCCTATCAGAAGCTTATCACGCCATGACTTAATTTTTGGGAAATTTCCAAGCTGTTTAATTAAAGGCACAGTCAACTTCGTGTATGTAAACTTCTGACCCACTGGAATTGTGATACAGTGAATTATAAGTGAAATAATCTGTCTGTAAACCATTTCTGCAATTGTCATTCACAAAGTAGATGTCCTAACCGACTTGCCAAAACTATAGTTTGTTAACAAGAAATTTGTGGGCTGGTTGAAAAACAAGTTTTAATGACTCCAACCTAAGTGTATGTAATGACTCCAACCTAAGTGTATGTAATGACTTCAACTGTATTACAGACTCGGTCAATGTCGGTCAGTGTTCAGTTTTTTCATGAAATAAGATAAACACTTACCATGCTGCGCTTTGGTCATCACCTTCTTCCCAAGACAGCCATTACAGTATGGTGTGATTCAAAATGGTCAGTGACCTGTTTGTTAACTTGGCTTTCAAAGACTTTAGAAGGGCAGGGTCGGATAGATTTAGGTCTGTAACAGTTTGGGTCTAGGGTGTCTGCCCTTTGAAGAGGCAGCTTTCCAATCTTTAGGGATCTCAAAATGATACGAAAGAGAGGTTGAACAGGCTAGTAATAGGGGTTGCAACAATTGCGGCGGATAATTTTAGAAAGAGAGGGTCCAGATTGTCTAGCCCATCGGATTTGTAGGGGTCCAGATTTTGCAGCTCTTTCAGAACATCAGCTATCTGGTTTTGGGGGATGTAGACATGGGGAGCCTTGGGCAAGTTGCTGTGGGTTGTGCAGAGGTGTTGCCCGGGGTAGGGGTAGCCAGGTGGAAAGCAAGGCCAGCCGTAGAAAAATGCTTATTAAAATTCTCGATTATCGTAGATTTATCGGTGGTGACAGTGTTTCCTAGCTTCAGTGCAGTGGGCAGCTGGGAGGAGGTGTTCTTATTCTCCATGGACTTTACAGTGTCCCGGAACGTTTTGGCGTTAGAGCTACAGGATGCAAATTTCTTTTTGAAAAAGCTAGCCTTTGCTTTCCTAACTGTGTATATTTTTTCCTAACTTTCCTGAACAATTGCATATCGCGGGGGCTATTTGATGTTAATATGTCACAGGATGTTTTTGTGCTGGCCAAGGGCAGTCATTTCTGGAGTGAACCAAGGGCTATATCTGTTCTTAGTTCAACATTTTTTAAACGGGGCATGCTTATTTAAAATGGTGAGGTAAGCACTTTTAAAGAATAACCAGGCATCCTCTACTGACGGAATGAGGTCAATATCCTTTGATGGTTCGTCTGTGGGCATAGCGGGCTCTAGCAATAGCTTATTATTGAAACAATCTGGGCCCTAGTTATAGCTTATTATACATAATAATATAATAATAATATATGCCATTTAGCAGACGCTTTTATCCAAAGCGACTTACAGTCATGTGTGCATACATTCTACGTATGGGTGGTCCCGGGGATTGAACCCACTACCCTGGCGTTTACATCAGGAAACACTCTGGGCCCCAGTTATAGCTTACTATATACATGGAAGCACTCTGAGCCCTAGCTATAGCTTATTATTGAAACACACTGGGCCATAGTTACAGTTTTTTATAGACCAATAAGCACTCTGGGCTCTAGCTATAGCTTATAATTAAACACTGGACCCTAGTTCTATCTTATTATAGACCAGGAAACACTCTGGACCCAAGTTGTAGCTTATTATTGAAACACTCTGGGCCCTAGTTATAGATTATTATAGTCAATGAAGCACTCTGGTTCCTAGTTATAGATTATTATAGTCAATGAAGCACTCTGGTTCCTAGTTATAGCTTATTATTGAAACACTCTGGTTCCTAGTTATAGCTTATTATTCAAACACTCTGGGCCCTAGTTATAGCTTATTATTGAAACACTCTGGGCCCTAGTTATAGATTATTATAGTCAATGAAGCACTCTGGTTCCTAGTTATAGCTTATTATTGAAACACTCTGGGCCCTAGTTATAGATTATTATAGTCAATGAAGCACTCTGGTTCCTAGTTATAGCTTATTATTGAAACACTCTGGGCCCTAGTTATAGATTATTATAGTCAATGAAGCACTCTGGTTCCTAGTTATAGCTTATTATTGAAACACTCTGGGCCCTAGTTATAGCTTATTATTGAAACACTCTGGGCCCTAGTTATAGATTATTATAGACCAGGAAATACTCTGGACCCTAGATGTAGCTTATTATTGAAACACTCTGGGCTCTAGTTATAGCTTGTCACTGACTAGGAAACACTCTGGTCCCTCGTTATAGCTTATTATTTACCAGGAAACACTCTGGGCGCTAGTTAGAGATGATTATAGATCAGGTAGCACTCTGGGTCCAAGCTATAGCTCATAATTAAACACCCTGGACCCTAGTTATCTATTATCTCTATATCTCTATCTCATTTCTCTATATCTCTATTTCAAACTCTCTTACACTTTGGTGGCTTATTTCATTCATATAGTGGGAGTCCGTTTGACTTTGTGTTGCTGCCTGTAAACGCTTGAACGCACACACATCAAATATTGCTTTATTTTAACTGCAAGCAGCCGGCTGAGCAGAGTAAAAACTAATCTGTGCTAAAACTGTTGCTAAAAGTGGATCGATACTCTAGTTTGGAAACCTGACAAAAAATGCTGTTTTTCAAATGGGAAGCCTTTGATACTGCACTGCAGGGCAACTCTCTCACACACACAGAGGGAGAGGGAAACACACACAGGCCAACTCTCTCACACACAGAGGGAGAGGGAAACACACAGAGAGGGAGAGGGAAACACACACAGGCCAACTCCCTCACACACACAGAGGGAGAGGGAAACACACACAGGCCAACTCCCTCACACACACAGAGGGAGAGGGAAACACACACAGAGGGAGAGGGAAAAACACACAGAGGGAGAGGGAAACACACACAGAGGGAGAGGGAAACACACATAGAGGGAGAGGGAAACACACACAGGCCAACTCCCTCACACACACAGAGGGAGAGGGAAACACACACAGAGGGAGAGGGAAACACACACAGAGGGAGAGGGAAACACACACAGAGGGAGAGGGAAACACACACAGAGGGAGAGGGAAACACACACATAGAGAGAGAGGGAAACACACACGGGCCAACTCCCTCACACACACAGAGGGAGAGGGAAACACACACAGGCCAACTCCCTCACACACGCAGAGGGAGAGGGAAACACACACAGGCCAACTCCCTCACACACACAGAGGGAGAGGGAAACACACACGGGCCAACTCCCTCACACACACAGAGGGAGAGGGAAACACACACGGGCCAACTCCCTCACACACACAGAGGGAGAAGGAAACACACACAGAGGGAGAGGGAAACACACACTGGCCAACTCTCACACACACACAGAGGGAGAGGGAAACACACACAGGCCAACTCCCTCACACACACAGAGGGAGAGGGAAACACACACAGGCCAACTCCCTCACACACACAGAGGGAGAGGGAAACACACACAGGCCAACTCCCTCACACACACACAGAAGGAGAGGGAAACACACACAGGTCAACTCCCTCACACACACAGAGGGAGAGGGAAACACACACAGATGGAGAGGGAAACACACACAGAGGGAGAGGGAAACACACACAGAGGGAGAGGGAAACACACACAGAGGGAGAGGGAAACACACACAGGCCAACTCCCTCAAACACACAGAGGGAGAGGGAAACACACACAGAGGGGGAGGGAAACACACACAGAGGGAGAGGGAAACACACACAGGCCAACTCTCTCACACACACAGAGGGAGAGGGAAACACACACAGAGGGAGAGGGAAACACACACAGAGGGAGAGGGAAACACACACAGAGGGGAGAGGGAAACACACACAGGCCAACTCCCTCACACACACAGAGGGAGAGGGAAACACACACAGGCCAACTCTCTCACACACAGGGGGAGAGGGAAACACACACTGAGGGAGAGGGAAACACACACAGAGGGAGAGGGAAACACACACAGAGGGAGAGGGAAACACACACAGGCCAACTCCCTCACACACACAGAGGGAGAGGGAAACACACACAGAGGGAGAGGGAAACACACACAGAGGGAGAGGGAAACACACACAGAGGGAGAGGGAAACACACACAGGCCAACTCCCTCACACACACAGAGGGAGAGGGAAACACACACAGGCCAACTCCCTCACACACACAGAAGGAGAGGGAAACACACACAGGCCAACTCCCTCACACACACACAGAAGGAGAGGGAAACACACACAGGCCAACTCCCTCACACACGCAGAGGGAGAGGGAAACACACACAGAGGGGGAGGGAAACACACACAGAGGGAGAGGGAAACACACACAGGCCAACTCTCTCACACACACAGAGGGAGAGGGAAACACACACAGAGGGAGAGGGAAACACACACAGAGGGAGAGGGAAACACACACAGAGGGAGAGGGAAACACACACAGGCCAACTCCCTCACACACACAGAGGGAGAGGGAAACACACATAGGCCAACTCTCTCACACACACAGGGGGAGAGGGAAACACACACAGAGGGAGAGGGAAACACACACAGAGGGAGAGGGAAACACACACAGAGGGAGAGGGAAACACACACAGGCCAACTCCCTCACACACACAGAGGGAGAGGGAAACACACACAGAGGGAGAGGGAAACACACACAGAGGGAGAGGGAAACACACACAGAGGGAGAGGGAAACACACACAGGCCAACTCCCTCACACACACAGAGGGAGAGGGAAACACACACAGGCCAACTCCCTCACACACACAGAAGGAGAGGGAAACACACACAGGTCAACTCCCTCACACACACAGAGGGAGAGGGAAACACACACAGATGGAGAGGGAAACACACACAGAGGGAGAGGGAAACACACACAGAGGGAGAGGGAAACACACACAGGCCAACTCCCTCACACACACAGAGGGAGAGGGAAACACACACAGAGGGAGAGAAACACACACAGAGGGAGAGGGAAACACACACAGGCCAACTCTCTCACACACACAGAGGGAGAGGGAAACACACACAGAGGGAGAGGGAAACACACACAGAGGGAGAGGGAAACACACACAGAGGGAGAGGGAAACACACACAGGCCAACTCCCTCACACACACAGAGGGAGAGGGAAACACACACAGGCCAACTCTCTCACACACACAGGGGGAGAGGGAAACACACACAGAGGGAGAGGGAAACACACACAGAGGGAGAGGGAAACACACACAGGCCAACTCCCTCACACACACAGAGGGAGAGGGAAACACACACAGAGGGAGAGGGAAACACACACAGAGGGAGAGGGAAACACACACAGAGGGAGAGGGAAACACACACAGGCCAACTCCCTCACACACACAGCTGTGGGTTGTGCAGAGGTGTTGCCCGGGGTAGGGGTAGCCAGGTGGAAAGCAAGGCCAGCCGTAGAAAAATGCTTATTAAAATTCTCGATTATCGTAGATTTATCGGTGGTGACAGTGTTTCCTAGCTTCAGTGCAGTGGGCAGCTGGGAGGAGGTGTTCTTATTCTCCATGGACTTTACAGTGTCCCGGAACGTTTTGGCGTTAGAGCTACAGGATGCAAATTTCTTTTTGAAAAAGCTAGCCTTTGCTTTCCTAACTGTGTATATTTTTTCCTAACTTTCCTGAACAATTGCATATCGCGGGGGCTATTTGATGTTAATATGTCACAGGATGTTTTTGTGCTGGCCAAGGGCAGTCATTTCTGGAGTGAACCAAGGGCTATATCTGTTCTTAGTTCAACATTTTTTAAACGGGGCATGCTTATTTAAAATGGTGAGGTAAGCACTTTTAAAGAATAACCAGGCATCCTCTACTGACGGAATGAGGTCAATATCCTTTGATGGTTCGTCTGTGGGCATAGCGGGCTCTAGCAATAGCTTATTATTGAAACAATCTGGGCCCTAGTTATAGCTTATTATACATAATAATATAATAATAATATATGCCATTTAGCAGACGCTTTTATCCAAAGCGACTTACAGTCATGTGTGCATACATTCTACGTATGGGTGGTCCCGGGGATTGAACCCACTACCCTGGCGTTTACATCAGGAAACACTCTGGGCCCCAGTTATAGCTTACTATATACATGGAAGCACTCTGAGCCCTAGCTATAGCTTATTATTGAAACACACTGGGCCATAGTTACAGTTTTTTATAGACCAATAAGCACTCTGGGCTCTAGCTATAGCTTATAATTAAACACTGGACCCTAGTTCTATCTTATTATAGACCAGGAAACACTCTGGACCCAAGTTGTAGCTTATTATTGAAACACTCTGGGCCCTAGTTATAGATTATTATAGTCAATGAAGCACTCTGGTTCCTAGTTATAGATTATTATAGTCAATGAAGCACTCTGGTTCCTAGTTATAGCTTATTATTCAAACACTCTGGGCCCTAGTTATAGCTTATTATTGAAACACTCTGGGCCCTAGTTATAGATTATTATAGTCAATGAAGCACTCTGGTTCCTAGTTATAGCTTATTATTGAAACACTCTGGGCCCTAGTTATAGCTTATTATTGAAACACTCTGGGCCCTAGTTATAGCTTATTATTGAAACACTCTGGGCCCTAGTTATAGATTATTATTGAAACACTCTGGGCCCTAGTTATAGATTATTATAGACCAGGAAATACTCTGGACCCTAGATGTAGCTTATTATTGAAACACTCTGGGCTCTAGTTATAGCTTGTCACTGACTAGGAAACACTCTGGTCCCTCGTTATAGCTTATTATTTACCAGGAAACACTCTGGGCGCTAGTTAGAGATGATTATAGATCAGGTAGCACTCTGGGTCCAAGCTATAGCTCATAATTAAACACCCTGGACCCTAGTTATCTATTATCTCTATATCTCTATCTCATTTCTCTATATCTCTATTTCAAACTCTCTTACACTTTGGTGGCTTATTTCATTCATATAGTGGGAGTCCGTTTGACTTTGTGTTGCTGCCTGTAAACGCTTGAACGCACACACATCAAATATTGCTTTATTTTAACTGCAAGCAGCCGGCTGAGCAGAGTAAAAACTAATCTGTGCTAAAACTGTTGCTAAAAGTGGATCGATACTCTAGTTTGGAAACCTGACAAAAAATGCTGTTTTTCAAATGGGAAGCCTTTGATACTGCACTGCAGGGCAACTCTCTCACACACACAGAGGGAGAGGGAAACACACACAGGCCAACTCCCTCACACACAGAGGGAGAGGGAAACACACAGAGAGGGAGAGGGAAACACACACAGGCCAACTCCCTCACACACACAGAGGGAGAGGGAAACACACACAGGCCAACTCCCTCACACACACAGAGGGAGAGGGAAACACACACAGAGGGAGAGGGAAAAACACACAGAGGGAGAGGGAAACACACACAGAGGGAGAGGGAAACACACATAGAGGGAGAGGGAAACACACACAGGCCAACTCCCTCACACACACAGAGGAGAGGGAAAACACACAGAGGGAGAGGGAAACACACACAGAGGGAGAGGGAAACACACACAGAGGGAGAGGGAAACACACACAGAGGGAGAGGGAAACACACACATAGAGAGAGAGGGAAACACACACGGGCCAACTCCCTCACACACACAGAGGGAGAGGGAAACACACACAGGCCAACTCCCTCACACACGCAGAGGGAGAGGGAAACACACACAGGCCAACTCCCTCACACACACAGAGGGAGAGGGAAACACACACGGGCCAACTCCCTCACACACACAGAGGGAGAGGGAAACACACACGGGCCAACTCCCTCACACACACAGAGGGAGAAGGAAACACACACAGAGGGAGAGGGAAACACACACTGGCCAACTCTCACACACACACAGAGGAGAGGGAAACACACACAGGCCAACTCCCTCACACACACAGAGGGAGAGGGAAACACACACAGGCCAACTCCCTCACACACACAGAGGGAGAGGGAAACACACACAGGCCAACTCCCTCACACACACACAGAAGGAGAGGGAAACACACACAGGTCAACTCCCTCACACACACAGAGGGAGAGGGAAACACACACAGATGGAGAGGGAAACACACACAGAGGGAGAGGGAAACACACACAGAGGGAGAGGGAAACACACACAGAGGGAGAGGGAAACACACACAGGCCAACTCCCTCAAACACACAGAGGGAGAGGGAAACACACACAGAGGGGGAGGGAAACACACACAGAGGGAGAGGGAAACACACACAGGCCAACTCTCTCACACACACAGAGGGAGAGGGAAACACACACAGAGGGAGAGGGAAACACACACAGAGGGAGAGGGAAACACACACAGAGGGAGAGGGAAACACACACAGGCCAACTCCCTCACACACACAGAGGGAGAGGGAAACACACACAGGCCAACTCTCTCACACACACAGGGGGAGAGGGAAACACACACTGAGGGAGAGGGAAACACACACAGAGGGAGAGGGAAACACACACAGAGGGAGAGGGAAACACACACAGGCCAACTCCCTCACACACACAGAGGGAGAGGGAAACACACACAGAGGAGAGGGAAAACACACAGAGGGAGAGGGAAACACACACAGAGGGAGAGGGAAACACACACAGGCCAACTCCCTCACACACACAGAGGGAGAGGGAAACACACACAGGCCAACTCCCTCACACACACAGAAGGAGAGGGAAACACACACAGGCCAACTCCCTCACACACACACAGAAGGAGAGGGAAACACACACAGGCCAACTCCCTCACACACGCAGAGGGAGAGGGAAACACACACAGAGGGGAGAGGAAACACACACAGAGGGAGAGGGAAACACACACAGGCCAACTCTCTCACACACACAGAGGGAGAGGGAAACACACACAGAGGGAGAGGGAAACACACACAGGCCAACTCCCTCACACACACACAGAGGGAGAGGGAAACACACACAGAGACAGAGGGAAACACACAAAGAGGGAGAGGGAAACACACACAGGCCAACTCCCTCACACACACACAGAGGGAGAGGGAAACACACACAGAGGGAGAGGGAAACACACACAGAGGGAGAGGGAAACACACACAGAGGGAGAGGGAAACACACACATAGGGAGAGGGAAACACACACAGAGGCAGAGGGAAACACACACAGAGGGAGAGGGAAACACACACAGGCCAACTCCCTCACACACACACAGAGGGAGAGGGAAACACAGAGGGAGAAGGAAACACACACAGGCCAACTCCCTCACACACACACAGAGGGATAGGGAAACACACACAGAGGGAGAGGGAAACACACACAGGCCAACTCCCTCACACACACAGAGGGAGAGGGAAACACACACAGAGGGAGAGGGAAACACACACAGAGGGAGAGGGAAACACACACAGAGGGAGAGGGAAACACACACAGGCCAACTCCCTCACACACACACATAGGGAGAGGGAAACACACACAGAGGGAGAAGGAAACACACACAGAGGGAGAGGGAAACACACACAGAGGGAGAGGGAAACACACACAGGCCAACTCCCTCACACACACACAGAGGGAGAGGGAAACACACACAGAGGGAGAGGGAAACACACACAGGCCAACTCCCTCACACACACACAGAGGGAGAGGGAAACACACACACAGAGGGAGAGGGAAACACACACAGAGGGAGAGGGAAACACACAGGCCAACTCCCTCACACACACACATAGGGAGAGGGAAACACACACAGAGGGAGAAGGAAACACACACAGAGGGAGAGGGAAACACACACAGAGGGAGAGGGAAACACACACAGGCCAACTCCCTCACACACACACAGAGGGAGAGGGAAACACACACAGAGTGAGAGGGAAACACACAGAGGGAGAGGGAAACACACACAGGCCAACTCCCTCACACACACACAGAGGGGACACACAGAGAGGTATTGACATGTTGAATGCACTGAGCTGTCTATCTAAACTACCACACAAGACATGCTACAAGAGGTCTCTTCACAGTCCCCAAGTCCAGAACAGACTATGGGAGGCACACAGTACTACATAGAGCCATGACTACATGGAACTCTATTCCACATCAAGTAACTGACACAAGCAGTAAAATTAGATTATAAAAGCAGATTAAAAAACACCTTATGGAACAGCAGGGACTGTGAAGCAACACAAACATTGGCACAGACACATGCACACACACACACCCGATAACATACGCACTATACATACACATGGATTTAGTACTATAGATATGTGGTAGAGGTGGAGTAGGGGCCTGAGGGCCCACAGTGTGTTGTGAAATCTGTGAATGTAATGTTTTTCAAATTGTATAAACTGCCTTAATTTAGCTGGACCCCAGGAATTGGAGCTGCTGCTTTGGGGATCCATAATAAATACAAATAGAAATACGATCTCAGCATTTGTTGTAGGTAGGCCTAGGCTTCAATTTCCCCCCTCACATTTCTGTCAGTCAATCCCCTACAGCTAAACGGCAGCCATTTTGTCTGTAACAGGATTGGATGAGAGGAGCTCTGCAGCAAGTGTAGCGTGTGGTCCCCTTAATTACCTTCTGATTGGTGTTATTAAGACTCTTGGTTCTGGCAGCAGTGGTGTGATGTGCGCTCATAATCAGAGTAATAGAAGCAATTCATCAGGGCCACTGCAGTCTGCAGCCATGGTAGAACGTGAACACCCAGGGACTCCTTGGGGCTGGTAATCTAGCCTTTACAAGCCACCACACACAGACCTGGGTTCAAATTGTATCCGTTGTCCTTTCAAATGTTTTGAATGTTTGGATTGAGCATGACTGGAGGGCTAAATGAGTGGGGTTGCACTTTTGGGACTATTGTAATGATTTCATTGCATCAGGCAAGCTCAATCATGCACAGAAATGTATTTCCAAAGTATTTGGATTCAAACAAAAACGATGTGAACACAGCACCACACTCAGACAGACAAAGAGAGGGAGGGGGTGTAATTTGAGCTGAAAAAGAATAAAGTGTGTAGATTATGGGAGAGGAGAATGCTGAAGTGTTTTTTCAAGCCAAACTATAAAGTTGTGACAGTTTAGACAAGGGGGATGAATGGAGAGAAAACAAAAAGACAGAGTGCGAGAGAAAGGGAGAAGGAGAAGGAGAGGGAGACAGGCAGAGCTGAGAGGCTTTGAAGTTTTGAGAGCAGAGGTTCTTCTTTTTCCTTTTCTGTTTTTTTTTTTTTTGGGGGGGGTTGTTTGATTCAAGTTACCCAGAAAGCAAAGAGTGACTGCCACAGGCAGAGAGCAGTCTCTTTCTCCTCAGGAGTAGGATGTGGGAAGGAGGAGGCGGATAGAAGTGCAGGAGTGACGAAAAAAATGGATTTCACATAGGGCTAGATTTGACATAGGGTTAGATTTGACATGGGGCTAGATTTGACATAGGGCTAGATTTGACATAGGGCTAGATTTGACATAGGGCTAGATTTGACATAGGGCTAGATTTGACATAGGGCTAGATTTGACATAGGGCTAGATTTGACATGGGGCTAGATTTGACATAGGGCTAGATTTGACATAGGGCTAGATTTGACATGGGGCTAGATTTGACATAGGGTTAGATTTGACATAGGGATTGATTTGACATAGGGCTTGATTTGACATAGGGCTAGATTTGACATGGGGCTAGATTTGACATAGGGATACATTTGACATGGGGTTAGATTTGACATAGGGCTTGATTTGACATAGGGCTTGATTTGACATAGGGCTAGAATTCACGTGGGGCTAGATTTGACATAGGGTTAGATTTGACATAGGGCTTGATTTGACATAGGGCTTGATTTGACATAGGGCTAGATTTGACATAGGGATACATTTCACATAGGGCTAGATTTGACATAGGGCTTGATTTGACATAGGGCTTGATTTCTCATAGGGTTAGATTTGACATAGGGCTTGATTTGACATAGGGCTTGATTTGACATAGGGCTTGATTTCTCATAGGGTTGGATTTGACATAGGGCTAGATTTGACGTAGGGCTTGATTTGACATAGGGCTAGATTTGACGTAGGGCTTGATTTGACATAGGGCTTGATTGCTCATAGGGTTAGATTTGACATAGGGCTTGATTTGACATAGGGCTAGATTTGACATAGGGTTAGATTTGACATAGGGTTAGATTTGATATAGGGTTAGATTTGACATAGGGATACATTTGACATAGGGTTAGATTTGACATAGGGCTAGATTTGACATAGGGTTAGATTTGACATAGGGCTAGATTTTTCATATGGTTAGATTTGACATAGGGATACATTTGACATAGGGTTAGATTTGACATAGGGTTAGATTTGACATAGGGTTAGATTTGACATAGGGATACATTTGACATAGGGTTAGATTTGACATAGGGCTTGATTTGACATAGGGCTTGATTTGACATAGGGCTAGATTTGACATGGGGCTAGATTTGACATGGGTTAGATTTGACATAGGGCTTGATTTGACATAGGGCTTGGTTTGACATAGGGCTAGATTTGACATAGGGATACATTTCACATAGGGCTAGATTTGACATAGGGCTTGATTTGATTTGACATAGGGTTGGATTTGACATAGGGCTAGATTTCACATAGGGGATTTGACATAGGGCTTGATTTGACATAGGGCTAGATTTGACATTAGATTTGACATAGGGTTAGATTTGACATAGGGCTTGATTAGACATAGGGCTTGATTTGACATAGGGTTGATTTCTCATAGGATTTGTTAGGGCTAGATTTGACATAGGGATACATTTGAGGGTTAGATTTGACATAGGGCTAGGGATTTGAGGGTTAGAGTTGACATAGGGTTAGATTTGACATAGGGCTAGATTTTCATATGACATGGTTAGATTTTAGGGATTTGACATAGGGTTAGATTTGACATAGGGTTAGATTTGACATAGGGTTAGATTTGACATAGGGATACATTTGACATAGGGTTAGATTTGACATAGGGATTTGACATAGGGCTTGATTTGACATAGGGTTAGATTTGACATGGGGCTAGATTTTTGACATAGGGTTAGATTTGACACAGGGTTGATTTGACATAGGGATTTGACATAGCTAGATTTGTTAGATTTCACATAGGGCTAGATTTGACATAGGGCTTGATTTGACATAGGGCTACATTTCTCATAGGGTTAGATTTGAGGGCTTGATTAGACATAGGGCTTGATTTGACATAGGGCTTGATTTCTCATAGGGTTGGATTTGACATAGGGGATTTTAGGGCTTGATTTGACATAGGGCTTGATTTGACATAGGGCTTGATTTTCATAGGGTTAGAGTTGACATAGGGCTTGATTTGACATAGGGTTAGATTTGACATTTGACTAGGGATAGACATAGGGTTAGATTTGACATAGGGTTAGATTTGACATAGGGTTAGGGATTTAGATTTGACATAGGTTAGATTTGACATAGGGCTAGATTTGACATAGGGTTAGATTTGACATAGGGCTAGATTTGACATAGGGTTAGATTTGACATTTGACATAGGGCTTGATTTTGACATGGCTGATTTCTCATAGGGTTAGATTTGACATAGGGATTTAGATTTGACATAGGGCTTGATTTCTTAGGGTTGGATTTGACATAGGGCTAGATTTGACGTAGGGCTTGATTTGACATAGGGCTTGATTTGACATAGGGCTTGACATAGGGTTAGATTTGACATAGGGTTAGATTTGACATAGGGTTAGATTTGACATAGGGTTAGATTTGACATAGGGTTAGATTTGACATAGGGATACATTTGTCATAGGGTTAGATTTGACATAGGGTTAGATTTGACATAGGGCTAGATTTGACATAGGGTTAGATTTGACATAGGGCTAGATTTTTCATAGGGTTAGATTTGACATAGGGTTAGATTTGACATAGAGTTAGATTTGACATAGGGATACATTTGACATAGGGTTAGATTTGACATAGGGCTAGATTTGACATAGGGTTAGATTTGACATAGGGTTAGATTTGACATAGGGATACATTTGACATAGGGCTAGATTTGACATAGGGTTAGATTTGACATAGGGCTAGATTTGACATAGGGCAAGACATAAAGCTTGACCTCCTTTACTATTCTATGTCCTGTGTTTTTTTATATATTCAGGCTAAGCCAATAGGAGACATACACTGTATGTTGAGATCATGAGAAGACAAAGTTAGAACAGGGAGAAGAGCATCTCTTGCAATGAAGCCTTTGTTATCAGTTCTGTACTGTGGCCCACCTTTAGCCACTATTATTCTATATCACTCTACACCTGTCTAATCTAGTCAAACTGGACTGATTTATTATATCTATAGAAAGCACGTGGAGAGAAAAGGGAGTGTGACAGCCGTCAGCTTTTGCCTGCCAATGTCCTTGGTGCACAATAAAGGGGCCATGTGTCCCTGGTCTATTCGTAATGATTGTCTATCTGTACATCTGTCTGTCTGGTCTGACTTCAGGAGGAATTGCATTTGATCTCCTGCTGGTGACATTTAAGAAGCGCTGGCCCACCCGGAGTCTCTCTCCTCACATACAGGGTATATCTCCCCAGCCCTGAATCTATTTCATCTAACAACTTGATTGTTTTCCAAGTAATTTATATAAGGGTTTTATCCAAAGGTCTCTGAATATTAGGTTAGTGCCATCTTTCTTCGGTACAGTCAATATTATATTGATTTGTAAGAAATTGATTGAGGATGTTAAAGGGCAGATTTGCTTGTTATTGCGTTTGATGAAGATTGGAAGCTCATTATATATCTACTTACAAGATTCAGAATTTTAAAGTTGTCACTCTTACGGTTGAAGTCAGAAGTTTACATACACTTAGGATGGAGTCATTAAAACTCGTTTTTCAACCAGTCCACAAATTTCTTGTAAACAAACTATAGTTTTGGCAAGTCGGTTAGGACATCTACGTTGTACATGACACAAGTCATTTTTCCAACAATTGTTTACAGACAGATTATTTCACTTATAATTCACTGTATCACAATTCCAGTGGGTCAGAAGTTTACAAACACGAAGTTGACTGTGCCTTTAAACAGCTTGGAAAATTCCAGAAAAGTATGTCATGGCTTTAGAAGCTTCTGACAGGCTAATTGACATAATTTGAGTCAATTGGAGGTGCACCTGTTGGTGTATTTCAAGGCCTACCTTCAAACTCAGTGCCTATTTGCTTGACATCATCAGAAAATTAAAATAAATTAGCCAAAACCTCAAGAAAAATTAATTGTAGACCTCCACAAATCTGGTTCATCCTTGGGTGCAATTTCCAAATGCCTGAAGGTACCACGTTCATCTGTACAAACAATAGAACGCAAGTATAAATACCATGGGACCACGCAGCTGTCATACCGCTCAGGAAGTAGATGCGTTGTGTCTCCTAGAGATGAACATACTTTGGTGCGAAAAGTGCAAATCAATCCCAGAACAACAGCAAAGGACCTTGTGAAGATGCTGGAGGAAACAGGTGCACACGTATCTATATCCACAGTAAAACGAGTCCTATATGGACATAACCTGTATGGGCTCTCTGCAAGGAAGAAGCCACTGCTCTAAAAATCGCCATAAAAAAGCAAGACTACAGTTTGCAACTGCACATGGGGACAAAGATCATACTTTTTGGAGAAATGTCCTCTGGTCTGATGAAACAAAAATAGATCTGTATGGCCATAATGACCATCATTATGTTTGGAGGAAAAAAGGGGAGGCTTGCAAGCCAAAGACCACCGTCCCAACCGTGAAGCACGGGGGTGGCAGCATCATGGTGTGGGGGTGCTTTGTTGCAGGAGGAACTGGTACACTTCACAAAATAGATGGCTTCATGAGGGAGGGAAATTATGCAGATATATTGAAGCAACATCTCAAGACATCAGTCAGGAAGTTAAAGCTTGGTCCCAAATGAGTCTTCCAAATGGACAATGACCCCAAGCATACTTCCAAAGTTGTGGCAAAATGGTTTAAGGACAACAAAGTAAAGGTATTGGAGTGGCCATCACAAAGCCCTGACCTGAATCCTATCGAAAATTTGTGGGGAGACCTGAAAAAGTGTGTGTGAGCAAGGAGGCCTACAAAGCTGACTCAGTTTCACCAGCTCTGTCAGGAGGAATGGGCCAAAATTCACCCAACTTATTGTGTGAAGCTTGTGGAAGGCTACCCAAAATGTTTGACCCAAGTTAAACAATTTAAAGGCAATGCAACAAAATACTAATTGAGTATGTAAACTTCTGACCCACTGGGAATGTGACGAAAGACATAAAAGCTGAAATAAATAATTCTCTCAACTATTATTCTGACATTTCACATTCTTTAAATACAGTGGTGATCCTAACTGACCTAAAACAGGGAATGTTTACTAGGATTAAATGTCAGGAATTGTAAAAATCTGAGTTTAAATGTGTTTGGCTAAGGTTTATATAAACTTCCTACTTCAACTGTGTATCACCCACAGAAACTGAAGGAAGAAATGGCATGAGAGGGCCCTTTTTCAAATATAATGGCTTTTCCCCAACCTTTATTTTGGTCATGCTTTTTGCACTCTTTGTCTCTGATTCGGGAGTGAAAACATCCTTGAGATCACATGAATTAGTAATGTGGGTGCAGACTGGTAAGGCTGGATAGAGAGAGAGAGAGATGGGGAGATTTGGATAAAGCTAAATGGTATATGTTATTATTAGACAGTAAAAACATTTAAGGGAGATGGAGAGGAAACCCCCCTGCGGTATTCTTCCAGTTGCTGTCTCAGGTTGAATGCATGTAGCTGTACTTGGCTTGAACTATCTATTGAGAGCATATGGCCATAAAGCTACGTCTGGGGCCTTAGCATCCAGAGACAATAAGGTATCTTTCAATTTAAGAGCTAGCAGCATTGGGCCCTAGCACCATCCAGACAGAATTCTGAATGTCGTTAATTCGACAGGGACCTCCTTACGGAAAGAGAGTGGTGCGGCAAGGAGAAGCACAGTGACTACTCCACCACCGCACCGCTAGCTGTGGCAGTCAGGGGCCGACTGTTCAGACCGCTGCTCTCTCTCTCTCTGACATCTCCCAGCTGTGTGACCTCTCATCTGTGAAGATTCCATACAGCACACACACACACACACACACACACACACACACACACACACACACACACACACACACACACACACACACACACACACACACACACACACACACACACACACACACACACACACACACACACACACACACACACACACACACACACACACACACACACACACACACACACACACACACACACACACACACACACACACACACACACACAATGCCTTGTATGCCATTCATTATTTAACTGTGCATGTCATGAAAGTGTTTTATAACCATCTAATAAACCTGCAATAAGACTCTAATAATGATCTTTAGAAAGTACAAAGTAAGTACATTAGCTTAGAACAAAGGATTACTACTGCAATGACTGTCTGACAGTTACTGTATAGCATTATGCATTTATTTTATAGTGTAACAACTACTATACAATATAAACTGTCTGTCTCTTCACCAGAGGGTGTGAGTTGCTTTAAGATCTTCTAAATACATTTTCTGTGGATCTCTTTGCTGTACGTGAAACTTGTGCCTCTGAATTCCTCGATTTCTTCCTCTATCTCACCTTTTATTTCTTTGATTTCTTCCTCTATCTCACCTTCTCTTTTCCTAACTCCCTCTAATCTCTCTCTCTACCCCCTTTTCGTCCTTCCCCTTCTTTTCCTCCCTCCCCCTCTATATCTACCTCCCCTCTCTCTCCCCAATCCCTTCCTCTCTCCCCCTCCCTCTCCCACTACCTTTCCACCTCTCCCTCCCTCTCTCCTGGCTATATTAGTAGGTAATTACATTGGCGTCACCCTGGGCTGTGCCTCTCTGATAGAACAGAGTCTCTCCATCTACCTCTGTAATAGACTGACACGATCCAAATGAGTAGGGCTTATTCCTCCCAGTGGCTCGCTAATACTCTGTCTGGTTCTTACTGCAGGAAACAACACACACACACACACACACACACACACACACACACACACACACACACACACACACACACACACACACACACACACACACACACACACACACACACACACACACACACACACACACACACACACACACACACACACACACACACACACACACACACACACACACACACACACACACACACACACACACACACACACACACACACACACACACACACACACACACACATACCATGCTCATTATAATCTCTTCCACTGTGAGGTGTTCCCACACAGATAGAGAATGTTGAGTCTCTCTCTCAGATTGGGACCTAGATAACGTATAGCTGGTGGAATGGGAGGTCTGAGATTTTAGTTAGCTGCACGTATGGTGAAGGTGTACAACAGATTTCCCTAGCTAAACATGCCTGTTAGATCTTCCCACGCACACATACCTAATGCTGAAATATCTAGGGTGACATAAGCATTACATGGAAGTGGAATAATCACAACAAAATGATGATATGATACTGTACCATGTGTGTGTACAGAAAGAGAACGAGAGCGAGAGTGTAGGAATATTTAAAAACAAAATCTTGGCCTCTTTATATCTCTCCCACCGCCTCAGTCTAACTAGGGTGGGAAAGCAGAACCAAAATAGAGTTAAAACAAGAATGACAATACTCTGCAGGGGGAGAGAGGAAGGAGAGAGAGAGACTGCAAGAGGAAGTGGTGGGTAGAGGGGGATGAATTAGGAAGGAGGGAGAGAAGAAGAGAGAAAAAATAGAGTGCTGAGAGGGAGGAGATGGAGGCTGAAGGCAAGATAGAGATATTCGAGATGGGAGGGGGAGATGGGCCTGGGGGTAAAAAAGAGAGATTAGAGATCAGAGGGAGGAGATGGAGGCTGGAGGCAAATTGAGAGATTAGAGATGAGCGGGAGGAGATGGGCCTGGAGGTAAAATAGAGAGATTAGAGATGAGGGAGATGGAGGCTGGAGGTAAGATTTAGAGACGAGAGGGGGAAATGGGCTTGGGCTTAGGGGTAAAATAGAGAGATTAGAGATGAGAGGGAGGAGATGGGCCTGGGGGTAAAAAAAGAGAGATTATTGATGAGAAGGTGGAGATGTAGGCTGGAGGAAAATAGAGAGATTAGAGATGAGAGGAGGGAGATGGGCCTGTGGGTAAAATAGAAAAATGAGAGATGAGAGGAGGGAGATGGGGGCTGGGGGTAAAATAGAGTGAAGAGGGATGAGAGGGGAGATGGGCCTGGGGTAAGATAAGATAGAGAGATGAGAGAAGAGAGGAGGGAGATGGGGGCTGGAGGTAAAATAGAGAAGAGAGGATGGAGATGATGGGGCTGCTGTCCCCAGTCCACCTGACTGTGCTGCTGGGGTGAATGCTGGTCATTTAGAACATTTGAACATCTTGGTCATGTTCTGACCCGGCACAGCCAGAAGAGGACTGGAGATGGGGGCTGGAGGTAAGATAGCCAGAAGCATTGTTTGCTGTTTGGGGAGGATGGGGAGATGGGGGCTGATGGGGCTATATAAATAAATTTGATTTGATTTGAGAGAGGAGGGAGATGGGGGCTGGAGGTAAGATAGAGAAGAGAGGATGGAGATGGGGGCTGGGGGTAAAATAGAGAAGAGAGGAGGGAGATGGGGGCTGGAGGTAAGATAGAGAAGAGAGGAGGGAGATGGGGGCTGGGGTAAAATAGAAAGATGAGAGATGAGAGGGAGGTGATGGAGGCTGGAGGTAAGATTTAGAGATGAAAAGAGAAAAAAGGCCTGGGGGTAAAATAGAGAGATTAGAGATGAGAGGAAGGAGATGGGCCTGGGGGTAAAAATAGAGAGATTAAAGATGAGAGGGAGGAGATGGAGGCTGGAGGTAAAATAGAGAGATTAGATATGAGTGGGGGAGATGGGCCTGGGGGTAAAAATAGAGAGATTAAAGATGAGAGGGAGGAGATGGAGACTGGAGGTAAAATAGAGAGATTAGAGATGAGTGGGGGGAGATGGGCCTGGGGGTAAAATAGAGAGATTAGAGATGAGAGGGAGGAGATGGAAGCTGGGGGTAAGATAGAAAGATGAGAGATGAGAGGGGGAGATAGGGGCTGGGGATAAGATAGAGAGAAGAGAGGAGAGAGGAGGGAAATGGGGGCTGGTGGTAAGATAGAGAGAAGAGATGAGGGAGTTGATAGCTTAGACTATCTGAACCAAACACCCAGGTGTCACTTTAACTCCAACAGCAGGATAACAAATGCTGCAACAGCCACCAGCTAATTGCCCTCACTCCCACTCCCAGTCACAGTCCTGCATTCCAAATGGCACTCTATATATACTGTAGTACACTACATTTGACCAGGGCCCACACGAATCTGGTCAAAAGTAGTGGACATAATTAGCAAACATGGTGCCATTTGGGACACAACCCATTCTCTCCACCTCTCCACACTAAAAACAGATCCAGAAAAAAACATCAAATGAAATATTATTGGTCACATACACATGGTTAGCAGATGTTATTGGTCACATACACATGGTTAGCAGATGTTATTGGTCACATACACATGGTTAGCAGATGTTATTGGTCACATACACATGGTTAGCAGATGTTATTGGTCACATACACATGGTTAGCAGATGTTATTGGTCACATACACATGGTTAGCAGATGCAGATGTTATTGGTCACATACACATGGTTAGCAGATGTTATTGGTCACATACACATGGTTAGCAGATGTTATTGGTCACATACACATGGTTAGCAGATGTTATTGGTCACATACACATGGTTAGCAGATGTTATTGGTCACATACACATGGTTAGCAGATGTTATTGGTCACATACACATGGTTAGCAGATGTTATTGGTCACATACACATGGTTAGCAGATGTTATTGGTCACATACACATGGTTAGCAGATGTTATTGGTCACATACACATGGTTAGCAGATGTTATTGGTCACATACACATGGTTAGCAGATGTTATTGGTCACATACACATGGTTAGCAGATGTCATTGGTCACACATGGTTAGCAGATGTTATTGGTCACATACACATGGTTAGCAGATGTTATTGGTCACATACACATGGTTAGCAGATGTTATTGGTCACATACACATGGTTAGCAGATGTTATTGGTCACATACACATGGTTAGCAGATGTTATTGGTCACATACACATGGTTAGCAGATGTTATTGGTCACATACACATGGTTAGCAGATGTTATTGGTCACATACACATGGTTAGCAGATGTTATTGGTCACATACACATGGTTAGCAGATGTTATTGGTCACATACACATGGTTAGCAGATGTTATTGGTCACATACACATGGTTAGCAGATGTTATTGGTCACATACACATGGTTAGCAGATGTTATTGTGAGTGTAGCTAAATGCTTATGCTTCTAGATCTGACAATGCAGCAGTATCTAACAGGTAATATCTAACAATTCCACAACAAAACCTAATACACACAGTCTAGTAAAGGAATGGGCTGAGAATGTATAAATATAAAACATATGGATGAGCAGTGACAGAGCGGCTAACATGCAATAGATAGTAAAGAATAGATAGTGAAGGATACAGTATACAGTATATACATATGTGATAGTTAATGCCATAAGTAAACATTCTTAAAGTGGCATTATTAAAGTGACTAGTGTTCCATTTATGGGGGAGATGAGAGAGATAGAGGGGGGGAAAGAGCGAGATAAAAAACAAGAGGCAAAATGCCAAAGATGACACGTTCCTGAACAGAGACAAATGACTAGCTATCTTTTATCAGTGCACCAGCTTGGTATATGTTTGACTGTTAGAGAAGCAGACTGTTGAAGATGTAGTGCTTTATGCTTGGACTCGTGTTATATTAGCTAGCTAGCTAGCTCTCTGAGCTGCCTAATTGTTCATGCATGCATGCATAGCATACAGCATATTGGTTTCACAGACACCTGGGCTTTGGCTCTGATATTCAGTACAGTATGTTAACTACTATATAACTGTCTTCTGTACTAATGTGTTCATTTATTTGATGATCCATCCACTGCTGTTCAAGGGAAGCTATTCTCTGTTTTATGGCGGTTGAGTCTTGGAGTACTTCCCACCAACATGAGAGTATTTTGACCTTGCAGGAGAAGAGAGGAGAATGGAATGGATTAATTTCACTCCCATATTTCTTATTCCCTCTCTCTCTCTCTCTCTCTCTCTCTCTCTCTCTCTCTCTCTCTCTCTCTCTCTCTCTCTCTCTCTCTCTCTCTCTCTCTCTCTCTCTCTCTCTCTCTCTCTCTCTCTCACTCTCTCTCTCTCTCTCCCTCTATCTACCAGCCCCCTCTCTCTCTGTCTCTCTCTCCCGCTCCCCACTTTCCCCCTTTCTCACTCCATCTCCCTCTCCCCCCATATCCCCTCTCTCTCTCCCCTCTCACTATATATGTTTATCATATCTGTACCGGTACCCCCTGTATATAGCCTCACTATTGTTATTTTAAAGCTGCTCTTAAATTATTTGTTACTTTTATTTGTTATTCTTATTTTTTTTTTTTTGGGGGGGGTATTTTTATAATCTACATTGTTGGTTAGGGCTTGTAAGTCAGCATTTCACTGTAAGGTCTACACCTGTATTCGACGCATGTGACACATTTGATTTGATGTGGTCAAAGAGGAAACATTGACAGTGAGTCACAGAGCAGTCACATCTGGCCAAGGAGTCTATATTTACAACCAACTCCAGGGAAGCCCCCTGTGCCAAGCAACCCCACTGTCCTGCTGCGGCTCTATCCTTTTCTGTTGTCCCACTTCACATTCTTTGTTAGTGTTGCTTTACCACAATACTACTTTTATAAATCTACTTTGGAAAAAGCTTCTAATTTGCTCCCCAGAGAAACTGCTGTTGTTGTTCAGACTTGGTTTAAATGTGTTTGAGAAGGGATCTTGATTTATGTATACAGGTCCTGCAGTGAGCTGTAAATATGCATGTGAGAAATGGTCTTTAAGTACAGTACTAAGCAAAAGCTTTGACACACCTACTCATGCAAGGGTTTTTCTTTATTTTTACTATTTTCTACATTGTAGAATAATAGTGAAGACATCAAAACTATGAAATAACACATATGGGATCATGTAGTAACCAAAAAAGTGTTAAACAAATCTAAATATATGAAAGGACAGTCCATCATTACTTAAAGACATGAAGGTCAGTCAATGCGGAAAATGTCCAGAACATTGAAAGTTTCTTCAAAACTGGCTCTTATGAGGATGGCCACAGGAAAGGAAGACCCAGAGTTACCTCTGCTGCAGAGGATAAGTTCATTGGAGTTACCAGCCTCAGAAATTGCAGCCCAAATAAATGCTTCACAGAGTTCAAGTAACAGACGCATCTCAACATAAACTGTTCAGTGGAGTCAGGCCTTCATGGTCGAATTGCTGCAAAGAAACCACTACTAAAGGACACCAATAAGAAGAAGAGACTTGCTTGGGCCAAGAAACATGAACAATGGACATTAGACCGGTGAAAATCTGTCCTTTGGTCTGATGAGTACAAATTTGAGATTTTTGGTTCCAATCGCCGTGTCTTTGTGAGACGCGGAGTATGTGAACGGATGATCTCCGCATGTGGGGTTCCCACGTGAAGCATGGAGGAGGAGGTGTGATGGTGTGGGGGTGCTTTGCTGGTGACACTGTCGGTGATTTATTTAGAATTCAAGGCACACTTATCCAGCATGTCTACCACATCATTCTGCAGAGATACACCATCCCATCTGGTTTGCGCTTTTTATTTTTCTATTTTTTTTATTTCACCTTTATTTAACCAGGTAGGCTGGTTGAGAACAAGTTCTCATTTTCAACTGCGACCTGGCCAAGATAAAGCAAAGCAGTGTGACACAAACAACAACACAGGGTTACACATGGAATAAACAAATGTACAGTCAATAACACAATTGAAAAGTCTATATACAGTGTGTACAAATGAGGTAAGATTAGGGAGGAAATAAATAATAAATAGGCCGTAGTGGCAAAGTAATTACAATTTAGCAATTTAACACTGGAGTGATAGATGTGCAGAAGATGAATGAGCAAGTAGAGATACTGGGGTGCAAAGGAGCAAAAAAAAAATATGGGGATGGGTAGTTGAATGGGCTATTTACAGATGGGCTATGTACAGGTGTAATGATCTGTAGGTTGCTCTGACAGCTGATGCTTAAAGTTCGTGAGGGAGATATGAGTCTCCAGCTTCAGTGATTTTTGCAATTTGTTCCAGTCATTGGCAGCAGAGAACTGGAAGGAAAGGCAGGCAAAGGAGGAATTGGCTTTGGGGGTGACCAATGAAATATACCCGCTGGAGTGCGTGCTACTGGTGGGTGCTGCTATGGTGACCAGTGAGCTGAGATAAGGCAGGGCTTTACCTAGCAAAGACTTATAGATGACCTGGAGCCAGTGGGTTTGGCGATGAATATGAAGCGAGGGCCAGCCGATGAGAGCATACAGGTCACAGTGGTGGGTAGTAGTGAAGTGAAGAGTGAAGGAGGCTTTGTTGTGAAATAGGAAGCCGATTCTAGATTTAATTTTGGATTAGAGATGCTTAATAATGTGAGTCTGGAAAGAGACTTTACAGAGTTTACAGTCTAACCAGACACATAGGTATTTGTAGTTGTCCACATATTCGCTTCGTGGGACTATCATTTGTTTTTCAACAGGACAATGACCCAACACTTCTCCAGGCAGTGAAAGGGCTAATTGACCAAGAAGGAGAGTGATGGAGTAGTGCATCAGATGACCTGGCCGCCACAATCACCCGACCTCAACACAACTGAGATGGTTTGGGATGAGTGGGATGAGTTGGAAAACCATATGTGCTCAATATATGTGTGAACTCCTTCAAGACTGTTGGAAAATCATTCCAGGTGGAGCTGGTTGAGAGAATGCAAAGCGTGCAAAGCTGTCATGAAGGCAAAGGGTGGCTACTTTGAAGAATCTCAAATCAAAAATATATTTGGATTTATTTAACACTTTTTTGTTTACTACGTGATTCCATATGTGTTATTCGACTGGTACTGTAAATACGACATCTGACAAAATATGATACCCACAACAGTTACAATTCATAAATGCACACACGCAGGGTTGAGAATATTTCTAGTTTAGAAATGTAGAAGCAGAGAGAGAGAGGTGAAGAGACTGATTGAGAGTGTGACAGAGAGAGCGAGTATGTGTGTGTGTGTGCGTATGTGCGTGTGTGTGTGTGTGTGTGTGTGTGTGTGTGTGTGTGTGAGAGAGAGAGAGAGAGAATGAGTTAGGTCTTTAAGGAGCACTGGTGCCTGGTTGTGATGAATTATGCATAGCTGAAATGAGCCCAATTCCCATTGTTCTCCTCTAAGAGCTGCAACACTCCACAGGAGAGGAGACAGGCCCTCACAGAGCAGCACAGGGCTGGCTGACTGCAGATAGGAGGATGACAGATGCAGAAAGTGAGCGGGAGGGGGAGATGGAGGACAGGGAGGCAGAGAGAGAGTGGGAGAGAGTAGAGAGAGAAAGAGAGTGAGAGAGAGAGAGTGGGAGGACATGGAGCGAGGGTGGACCGGGAGAGAGAGAGGAAGGTGAGAATTGGTGGACAGGGAGGGAGGAAAAGTATGGATGGAGCACGGGGAGGAAGGGAGGACAGGGGGGAGGGAAAGTGGAATTAGGGAGAGGAAATGGTAGGTGTGTTGAGATGGAGGGAGCCAGTGAGGGGAGAGAGGAGTAGGAGAGAGAAGAAGAGAGAAAGAGGAGAGGGTGTGAGGAAAGGAAGAGAGAGGAGAGGTTGGGAGGAGAGGGAGGGAGAGGAGAGAAAGTGGAAGGAGGTTGGGAAAGAAAAGAGGGAGGGGAGAGTGGGTGAAAGAGGGGGGGAAGGGTGTGAGAGGAATGGGAGAGAGGAAAGAGAAAGGGGAGAGAGAAAAGAGGGAGGGGATGGTCGGGAGAGAGGAGGGGAGAGAGGAATCAGGCAGGGGAGAGAGGAGGGGAGAGAGGAAAGAGGCACAGGAGAGAGGAGGGGAGAGAGGAAAGAGGCATGGGAGAGAGGAGGGGAGAGAAGAAAGAGGCATGGGAGAGAGGTGGGGAGAGAGGAAAGAGGGAGGGGAGAGAGGAGGGGAGAGAGGAAAGAGGCACGGGAGAGAGGAGGTGAGAGAAGAAAGAGGGAGGGGAGAGAGGAAAGAGGCACGGGAGAGAGGAGGGGAGAGAGGAAAGAGGCATGGGAGAGAGGAGGGGAGAGAAGAAAGAGGGAGGGAGGGGAGAGAGGAGGGGAGAGAGGAAAGAGGCAGGGGAGAGAGGAGGTGAGAGAAGAAAGAGGGAGGGGAGAGAGGAGGGGAGAGAGGAAAGCGGCAGGGGAGCAGGGAGGGGAGAGAGGAAAGAAGGGAGGGTGGGGAGAGAGGAGGGGAGAGAGGAAAGACAGAAGGGAGAGTGGAGGGGAGAGAGGAAAGAGGGAGGAGAGGGAGGGAAGATGAAGCACATAATGAATGTTTTCAAACCAACAAAACCTGAACTGCACTGTTGCTTCTACTGGAATGTGGTATTCACAGGGTGTATGTTTTATAATACATGAGTCTATATTTAGAACCTGGTGCAATTACCTGTGGAATACTACTCCACAGTGCCAAAACAGGAAAGCTGATAAAGCTTATGAGGAAGCTGCTAAAAATATCAGATGTTAGCTTAGACTAAAGTTTTATTGAATTTAAATTAATATAATGTCATTGTATTACAGGCGTATACACTCCCCTACGTATTTCTTTCGATAGTGAAGCTTAAACCTTTACATTTAATCTGTACTCCAGCATTTTGGATTTAAGATCAAATGTTTTATATGAGACAACATTATAATGTCACCTTTTATCTGAGGGTATTTTCATACATATCTGATTTTCCGTTTTGGAATAAAAACACTCTATGTATCTAGTCCCCCCATTTGAAGGTGTCTTCATTTTGGGGACAAATTCACTCATATTGTATTACATTTAGTCAATAATTTAGTATTGGTCCCATATTCTCGAGCACACAATAACCACAACAAGCTTGTGACTCTACAACACATTGGATGCATTTTCAGTTTGTTTAGGTTGTGTTTCGGATAATTGTCACAACCTGACCTTAGTGTTCTTTGTTTTCCAGGGTGTGACATGGGTGATGTATGTGTTTGGTCTTGTCTAGGGGTTTTGTATGTTTATGGGGCTGTCACTTTTCTAGGTGTTTATGTAAGTCTATAGTTGCCTAGATTGGTTCTCAATTAGAGGCAGGTGCTTATCGCTGTCTCTGATTGGGAACCATATTTAGGCAGCCATGTTCTTTGGGTATTTTGGTAGGTGATTGTTTCCTGTGTCAGTGCCACACGGGACTGTTTCGTTGCCAGTTCACTTTGTTGTTTTGTATTTGTGTTCATGTTGAGTTTTCATATTAAAAACCATGGACACTTACCAGGCCGTATATTAGTCCGATCCTTGTTTCACCTCTTCAGAGGAAGAGGAGGAAATCTGCCATGACAATAATGTTGTGCCCAATATAAATGAATGGTAAATAATGTATAACTTTAATTGTAAATAAGAATAGAATATGTTTCTGAACAGTTTATCTATTCATCATGTTAATACACAGTATTTTCTGTTCAATACCAGGACCAACAACTGTTTAATTTCTACTTTAGATGAATCAATACATGAGCACACTTTAAGTTGTTTGTAATCAGGCTGGGCTGAGTGTGATCAGTACGAGATTGGATGTATTCCTTAGTGTGTGTTCTCTATTTGTGTAATGTCTTATTGTATTCCCCAGCCTGTGTGTGTGCGTTTTATGTGTGTAATGCGGAGGTAGTTTGGCACTTGTAAACAACACTGAGCCATCTATTGATCTGAAACTTTCAGCTTTTAGAAGAGAATATCACTTTAAAACCTACTCAGCTTCTCCCATACATGGGTCATTATTAAGATGAAAAAAATCTATTTATCCAAACGGGTATTTGTGTCCCGATCGACATACCGTCAGCAACTGTATGATCACTTTGTAGCCTGACTTGGAAAAAGAGCTCAGAAAACAATGATAGATTTCACCAACACAAGTAAAAGGGACAGAAAATTGAGTTGAAGCTTTGTGATTTAGTTGATGTTGAAACTTGTTTTTTATCCTAAACAGCCTTAGAGCCGAGCCTTCACAAAGTTCACGGGCCAGTCAATTTGTGCTAGGCTCAAGTGTTTTTAGTGAGTAGCCTATTTGCATTTGCAGGGATTCAGAATAGTATGAATGGCTGGTGTTTTATGTTAGGACGGGAACATCTCTTTGATTAGCTCTGGGTAGACCCCTCAAATTAACAGTCACAGAATCCCGGGCAGGATGGGAAATGTATTATCTCGAGATCCGCTGTACTGCGTGTCTCTGTCATTCTGTCACCCAAACGTCTTGGACTGTGACACATGAAGTATAGTGGTTGATATACCTCTACATAACACAAACAAAACCACATTCATACACACATATGCATGCACACACACGCAAACAAAAAGCTAACCAACCTATCATAGCCTGCCCGCATGACCTATGGACCTGTGTGTATGTATGTGTGAGAGAGAGAGATAGCGAGAGAAAATGAGAGGTATAGCACCAGCACCAAACTTTTGGCTCCCTCCTTCTCTTCTCTCCTCTCAGTGTAGTTGTTAAATATGCATGGCCATGCTCTCTCCCTGCATGCCACAGGCTCTGGGGCTGCACACATTCTCTCTCCTCTAACAGAAAACACAGATTAAGCACCGTTTGGCACAGCGCTGGATCTTTGATTATGGATTTTGACAGTGGCCAGGATCAGACCCAGCCTGAGCATTGATTGATAGTTCAAGAGTTCATCTCTGGAGACCGTGTTTAGTCATAGTAAGAAAATAGTCACACCCTCCTTCCCTCCTTTTCATAGTTATCTTCATATTTCTTCTTCTTTGTTCCTGTCCTGTATATAACTTCCTTTCTACTCTTTCTCGCTCTCTCTCTCTGTCGCTCTCTCGTTGTTACAAGAGAGTGGGAGTGGGCATGGGTCTGTTTACCATCTCACGCTGACTCATGTCTGTCATTCCTTCATTTGTCACCTGTCATGTTTCCTCATCCCCAACACACCCTCCTCCTTCCCCCTACACACACACACACACACACACACACACACACACACACACACACACACACACACACACACACACACACACACACACACACACACACACACACACACACACACACACACACACACACACACACACACACACACACACACACACGTGACAGCACTGTGACTGAAACAAATGGCTGTTTTCTATATGTTCCTAGCCAGAAGCAGATTAACATTCTATTTCTTTCTCATGTTTATTTTATAGTGCCCTGTAGAATCTCTGGATAAATTATACATTTCATTATGTGCTCCTTCCTTTCAAACCTCCTTTCAGAAATAGGCCTATAAGCTCATTTGTCTCTGATCCTGTGTTCATGACTGTTTCACACTTTATCATCTGTGACTGCATCCCAAATGGAACCCTATTCCCTACATAGTTCAATAATGGGCCCTGATCAAAAGTAGTGCCCTATATACGGAATGGGTGCCATTTGGGACTTGGCATATGTCCGCGACCCATGCCTGGCTGCCTGTCCAGGATATTCTGTCATGTAGCCAAAGTGATTCCCTTCACCTCAAATCTAGCACCCATTGTTTAATGCCATAGAGGCTGTCACTGTGACGCTGATCCCAGGGTATTACTTCCTAATAGTGCAGAGAATATGCAGAGAACCAAACAAAGAGTAATGCAGCATCCCAAATTCCATCCTGTAGGCCCAGGTCAAACGTAGTGCACTATATAGGGAATAGGGTGCAATTTAACATGCAGACTAAACTTGAAACGAGTTTGAGTGAATGTGAATGTCATTATGGTAACGGACTGTCACGGTTATTTAATGGCTCTTTAGCTGTCATCATTCACACGAGACGAGACAGTGTGTATGTCCCAAGTGGAACCCTATTCCCTTCATAGTGCACTACATTTGACTAGGGGCCATAAGGAATTTCTGACGCAGAGTTATTTATGTTTCCTTTATAACTACTGGGGATGAGAAATAGTCCAAATGTTAGTTGATGTACTAAATCCATCCTGTCCAGTCTTCTGTCTCTGATAAGGTCTCTCTGTTGCAGACCTGTTACTCATGGAGCTGTACACGATGTGTCTGTTTTACTTCATTCTACACATCTCATAGAAAATGGAGTACATTTCTTTTCTCTCATTGTTCTCTCTTATCCATTCAAGACCCCATTATTATTTAGGTCAGCTGATTCATTCTATACTTCTCATGAAAAATGCAATCAATTCTTCAGCGTCACATTTAGTTCAATTTATACACTTCTAAACCTACCTTGTTCTTCTCAAGACTATCTTGAAAAGTAATTAGCTGGATGCGACTTGTACTTAATAAATTCTCATCTCAAAATAATCCTGGAATGAGTGTCCAATCTGGTCTTCACACGACTTCTATGTTTTTCTGTCTGACTCATGCACCGTGTGTGCGTGTGCGTGTGTGTGTGTGCGTGGGTGGGTGCTGTTTTGTGTTGTGTTGGTGTGTGTTGGCAGCACGACGGTGGTGATGGTGGTGGAGTGTTTTCTTGTCCATGCTCCCCCAGACAGACCACTCACACTGAGGGTCAGTTTTTCCCACTGAGGCATCAGGAGAGTGGCTGAAAACCCCACAAGGGGATATCCACCCACGTCGCCAACACACACACACACACACACACACACACACACACACACACACACACACACACACACACACACACACACACACACACACACACACACACACACACACACACACACACACACACACACACACACACACACACACACACACACACACACACACACACTCTCTGCCCACCCATATGGACCCTCAAGACCATCTGTCTCACCATGCCATGCTGCCAGTACCACTCATTCCTTCTCCTCCATCATCATCTCTTCCTCTCCTCCCATCCCATCCCATCTTCCTCTCCTCTACATCCTGTCTTCCTCTCCTCCACCATCATATCTTCCTCTCCTCCGCCATCCTGTCTTTCTCTCCACCGCCATCATGTCTTCCTCTCCTCCACCATCCTGTCTTCCTCTCCTCCACCATCCACCATCCTGTCTTCATCTCCTCCACCATCCTGTCTTCCTCTCCTCCACCATCCTGTCTTCCTCTCCTCCACCATCC
Organism: Oncorhynchus gorbuscha; assembly: GCF_021184085.1. Taxonomy (NCBI): domain Eukaryota; kingdom Metazoa; phylum Chordata; class Actinopteri; order Salmoniformes; family Salmonidae; genus Oncorhynchus; species Oncorhynchus gorbuscha. The sequence goes on along the minus strand of NC_060183.1, from coordinate 67,777,662 downwards.
TGTCTTCCTCTCCTCCACCATCCTGTTTTCCTCTCCTCTACATCCTGTCTTCCTCCACCATCCACCATCCTGTCTTCCTCTCCTCTACATCCTGTTTTCCTTTCCTCCACCATCTTGTCTTCCTCTCCACCACCATCCTGTCTTCCTCTCCTCCACCATCCCGTCTTCCTCTCCTTCACCACCCCATCTTCCTCTCCTCCACCATCCCCTCTTCCTCTTCACCACCATCTTGTCTTCCTCTCCTCCACCATCCACCATCCTGTCTTCCTCTCCTCCACCATCCACCATCCTGTCTTCCTCAACCTACACCATCCTGTCTTCCTCTCCTCCACCATCCCGTCTTCCTCTTCACCACCATCCTGTCTTCCTCTCCTCCACCATCCCTTCTTCCTCTTCACCACCATCCTGTCTTCCTTTCCTTCACCATCCACCATCCTGTCTTCCTCTCCTCCACCATCCACCATCCCGTCTTCCTCTCCTCCACCATCCTGTTTTCCTCTCCTCCTGCTCCTCTCTAGTGGTCAAAGGCTGCCCTGCTCCCCCCTGGAACTTGTGTGCATCCCAAATGGCACCCTATTCCCTATTTAGAGCCCTGGTCAAAAGTAGTGCACTACATAGGGAATAGGGTGCCATTTGGGACACAACCCAATCACTTGAGACCTATTCATCTGAACCACAAGAGATTCTTGTTTATCTCCAGAACCAACAGGTTCCTGCTAATACCCTACTGATCTCTAACATAGTCTCTCTGTTGTCCTCCTTATCTCCATCAATGAGTCTGTCAGCCAGACTGCAGGTGTAGAGTTTGCATTACGGTGTAAAAAGTGTGTGAGGTGAATGCACCACTGCTTAAGAGATACACACAGTATTTCAAATCAAATTTTATTCGTCACATGCGCTGAATATGTAAAACAGCTATAGACCTTATGTGAAATGCTTACTTACAAGCCCTTAAACAACAATGCAGTTAAGAAAAATAAATGTTAAGAAAGTAGTTACTAAAATAAACTGAAATGAAACAAAATAAAATACAAAATATAAATTAAGGAGCAACAATAAAATAACAGAAGTGAGGCTATATTTCTTTATATTTTGTATTTTATTTTACGTTTATTTAACTAGGCAAGTCAGTTAAGAACACATTCTGGATAGAATGGATAGAATTGTACTGCACGTAGTGTTTTACCGGAACATTACAGGTTATATTTACTGCCACCTCTTCTACCCAGAACACAGCTTTGCATTTTTGTGGCCACATGCTGCTCAGATTTGTAATAGTACAGTGTCTTGTTTGAGTGAATATATTTTCCTTGTTCTAAAAGCCTACCTGGGTCTGTTGCATGAGAAGCCAGGTCTGCTAGGACACATAGCTTACGGAAGGCACAAAGCTAGAAACTGAGCTCAGACTGTGTGTGACTCATAGTCACTACCCTAAGGCAGCAGAGCACTGAGAACACAGTCTGTTAGTAGGTCTTATCTACTGCAGGTGAGAAGCTAGCTGACTCAATCTACTGCTTGTGAGAAACTAGCTAACTGAATCTACTCTGTGAGAAATTAGCTAATTTAATCTACTCTGTGAGAAGTTAGCTAATTTAATCTACTCTGTGAGAAGCTAGCTGACTCAATCTACTGCTTGTGAGAAGCTAGCTGACTTAATCTACTCTGTGAGAAATTAGCTAACTTAATCTACTCTGTGAGAAGTTAGCTGACTCAATCTACTGCTTGTGAGAAACTAGCTGATTTAATCTACTCTGTGAGAAATTAGCTAACTTAATCTACTCTGTGAGAAGCTACCTGACTCAATCTACTGCTTGTGAGAAGCTAGCTGACTGAATCTACTCTGTGAGAAACTAGCTGACTCAATCTACTGCCTGTGAGAAGCTAGCTGACTTAATCTACTCTGTGAGAAATTAGCTAATTTAATCTACTCTGTGAGAAGTTAGCTAATTTAATCTACTCTGTGAGAAGCTACCTGACTCAATCTACTGCTTGTGAGAAGCTAGCTGACTGAATCTACTCTGTGAGAAACTAGCTGACTCAATCTACTGCCTGTGAGAAGCTAGCTGACTTAATCTACTCTGTGAGAAATTAGCTAATTTAATCTACTCTGTGAGAAGTTAGCTAATTTAATCTACTCTGTGAGAAGCTAGCTGACTCAATCTACTGCTTGTGAGAAGCTAGCTGACTTAATCTACTCTGTGAGAAATTAGCTAACTTAATCTACTCTGTGAGAAGTTAGCTGACTCAATCTACTGCTTGTGAGAAACTAGCTGATTTAATCTACTCTGTGAGAAATTAGCTAACTTAATCTACTCTGTGAGAAGCTACCTGACTCAATCTACTGCTTGTGAGAAGCTAGCTGACTGAATCTACTCTGTGAGAAACTAGCTGACTCAATCTACTGCCTGTGAGAAGCTAGCTGACTTAATCTACTCTGTGAGAAATTAGCTAATTTAATCTACTCTGTGAGAAGCTAGCTGACTTAATCTACTCTGTGAGAAGCTAGCTGACTGAATCTACTCTGTGAGAAGCTGGTACTTTAGGGTGTGATGCCACCTTCACAGAAAAGTCATTTCAGTATAACAAACAACAATGCTTGTTGAACGTGTTTGAAAACGAGTGTGAGATGCATCAAGGTTATTTTGAAGCGTGTCGTAGTCTACTTCTACTTTGATCACACATCTCTTTCTTGTGTAAATTATAGACTGAGAAAACTCCCGGAGGAAAACAACAGAGGAGGAGGTGAAGGATGGACGGAGAGAGAGAAAGAAAGTTATTTGTTTAGCATGACCCTGTGTGCATTATTTGTGTCATGCTCCCAGCTCACGTTGATGTGTGTGTTCTACTGTTTTCGGAATGTGTTTTCACCTCAAGACTTCTTTGTGTGATTGGTGATTCCAGATGGCCATCATTATAGCAAGGCTTAGTCATGGTGGACACTGTCAGCCAGCTCCCACAGCAAATGACGCGCACACACACACACCAACACACACAACATACATTCCACAAATCTCAAATTGGACATTGACTTAATACTGTAAAATGCTGTAGCGATGCAGGCAGAACAATGATATTTCATATGCTTACAATACAGAGATAATGATCAAAGAGTTTCAGTTGGAAGGATGGAGTCTATAATCTTTAAATGATGATTCCGTTTCTCATCTCACAATTAAGCGTAGATCAAAGATTGAACTTCAAAGCCACATCCTTCTCTTTACTATCTTTGATCCTTCTGTTATCAAAACACCTGACTTCCTATAGGACCCCCCACAGACATCTCTTGATATTTTTATCTCCAAGTCTACGTTCACAGTCAGCCACCTTCTCAGATCTGTGTGTGGATGTGAGTGAGCCCATGCCTAGTTTAGGTCCCTCTGGTCCCTCGGTTCCCCTATGGAAATCTCCTCAAAAACCCTGCTTTTCTTTTAAGAGGCAGCTAGACAGGCTAAAATCTGGAACTGTTTGAAATTTCAAAGAAGAATGACAGATCAGCAAATCTTAATTCCACTTAGGTTCTTAAATCAGAGTGACGCTGACCAGATTTACTGATGTTCTGACAAGGCACTCAGCTTTGATACCTGTCACCATGCTGTGTGTCAGAAAGAAGGGAGGACAGAGAGCGAGAGAGAGAGAGAGAGAGAGAGAGAGAGAGAGAGAGAGAGAGAGAGAGAGAGAGAGAGAGAGAGAGAGAGAGAGAGAGAGAGAGAGAGAGGATTGAAGTATTAGTATTCAATTGATTTGTATCTGATGCAGACTGCAGCTCTCTAAGTAGTCCAGGTTGAAGATAATACTTTCATTTGAAGTCTGGCAGTTCTGCTGTGCATACACTGGTATTATCTTGATAAAATAATAAAAACAGATTTTTTTTTAGCACCAAATATGCATGAAACAAATTAAATGGACATAATTACACTGTAAAGTGAGCAAAAATACTTTCATGTTTTGACAATGTGGATATATCATCCTTATATCTGGGATTACATTTGAACATATATCATTTTTTGTGAAAGGGTTATCAAACATTGAACACTGGGCGCAGGTGGTGAGAGATTCACAGCAGCGATGTGAACAAGATGACGTTTCTGACTCTCTTTGTCTTCTTTGGCTCTTCTTCCTCCGCTTCAGCAGCTAGGCACTCTGGATGAATTCTTCATAAGCGCAGAGCCAATGAACAACGCAGAGATAAAGTCAATAAATCCACCATGTAACTGCAGTGAAAACGTGTACAAGAGAAATCCTTCCTTTTCCTGACTCCAGTCTGGACAGACATTCTATCAGAGGTTGAGGCAGCTGCAGCTTTGATATTGAAAACTCTCTTCACGTTAGATTTGTTTATGAGAGCGAGATTAGGATAGATGGCATGCGTCCCAAATGGCACCCTATTTCCTGTATAGTGCATTACCTTTTGCCAAGCCCTGATCCAAAGTAGTACATAGGGAAAGGGGTGCCATTGGGGATGCAGCCATGGTGTTATGGTATGTAGGTGATGAATATTAATATGGATACCTGAGGTCGTGGGGTTGAACCGCTGACTGGTGTAGCGAATTGGAGGGGGATTGAGTTATTTCAGGTCACACCGTGGCCCGGTATACCCTGTAGAGGTAAACTGTTAGTTACTGTTAGTGTGTTAGCATTCAAACTGAGAGGTACTGTTACACTCTTCAGAAGACACCCTCTCTACCCTTCAGGACATAGTGGCAATCACTGTCTCCACTATGTTAATAAATGAAGTTACTGGTTATTTTGAACATGTGTTTCATTCCTGCCTGCTGGATAGTATAGATTTTATAAATGTTGCCGACGTGCTTTTCCTGGAGGCATGATGTGTTTGACAGGATCACAGACGATAGCCTGACTGTATGGAGTCTTTGATGTACACACCAATACTGTACGTATTATGTCTTTAACCAAAGAACCTGTCAGGCCCAAATCAGGGTAGATGTACTGGGGATCATCTGGACAAAATACTTCCTGGATGCATTTCCAGCCTCAACTATTCTATTGTATGCACCGTTTGGAGGGTTCAGAGAGTGAAACAACAACTACCGGACAATTCAAACTTAGATGGAGACAACATACGGAGCTCATCAGGATGTGTCATTATTCTGTCAATCAAAGCAACTGCCATTTTAATAATCTTGTATGACAGGCAACAATTTATAGGCACTTGCCAGGCATTACTAAGCAATCAGGATCAACATCCAATCTCCATTCTGACACAGTATTGGTCAACTATGGGTCTTTGCCATATCTTTAGTTTTTCAGTCAGAAAGATGGGTTTAGTTTTCTGTCTGATTTATCTATTTACAGTTCCATTATGCTTCACCCAGAGAACCAGATAGAATTCTCCCCAGAGGTAACGGAGGGGTAAGCCTGTATTGATTAAAGATCATGGAGCAAAACAATGCTTTACAGTCACCATGGGGGGTTATGGGTAGTCCGTCAGAGATTTACCTCGGCCTACTGAGCGTGGGGAGAACACCATGTCATTGAAGGTGTATGTGTGTGTGTGTCAAATCAAATCATATTTTAGTTGTCACGTACACAGTACAGCAGGGTATAAAAGGTGCAGTGAAATGCTTACGCGCTAGCTCCCTCAACACTGCAGCACAATATTAATATCAATAATAAGTCAAATACACAAAAATAAGTAATTGGAAGAAGGTACAGTAGTATGCAATATGCATAGTAATAACACTGATATTCACCCAATAGGACATACAGTACACAATAGACTGTGTGTGTGTGTGCGCGCGCGTGCACGCTCACTTGTGTGTGCATGATTATCCCTCTGCTTCCACCTCTCCTCCAGTAATCTTAAAATTCCATCTATTCATTAATGAGTTTTCTCTTCTAGGAAGATCTGACCACAGCTCTTGGGACCTGCCTCACTGGCTTGCTGGTTCTCCCTGTTCAGACAGCAATCTGCTAGCTCTGTAGCTCTGCCTCACTCAAAGATGATTACTCCAAAACTAGAGCAATTCCCAACAGGACCCACAGGGGGCACTGTATGGTAAACACTGTACATGCAATGTGTTCTACTGACACTCCACTTGTTTGACACTTGCATGGATGGACACACACACACACATGTTTGTTTTACTATCCTTGTGGGGACCAAACAATTCATTGTTTTTTCCATCTAATTAAGAACTAGAGGGAAAGGGGTGCCATTGGGCACTCTCCTCAACCAGATGAGGAGAGTTCCTTACTAATCAGTGACCTTAATTCCTCAATCAAGTGCAAGGGAATGACTTTGACACATGTTCCCTAACACTAAACCTAACCCTAACCTTTACCCTTAACCTAACCCTAACCCTAACCTTAATTCCAACCCCCTACCTTAAACCTAACCCCAACTCCTAACCCTAGTTCTACGCCTAACCCTAACCCCTAAGCCTAAAAAGGGAATAGGGTACCATCTGGGATGCAACTCTCTGCTGTATGAGTCCCATTAGATTGGCTGAGGGACTGGTTGAGCCCGATTCAATTATGGTCGACATGGGTGGATATTAATGCAAGGAGGTCATTTCAGGATCTTTGAGTATAGGATGTACTACTGTATTCTATAGTGACATGATAAAAGTGTGAAGTGTTTTCTAGGTCACTGAACCAATTGAAAAGTATGTGTCAGCCCTAGTTTACAAGTAGACCTAGTTTTTGTCCAGCCCTGCACCTCATAAATAAGGGTTGAGGGGTTTTACTACAGACTGTTTTCTAGGACACCCAGTAACTAATAACCACATGTGGAACTGTTGTCATTTATAACAGTGTCTATCGACTGAAGATGTTCTTTGGTCCAAATATAAAAAAGCTGTTGATTCAGGCTACGTCTCAGTAGTAATACCCTAGTAACCGTCAGTTTGAGTTTTAGGCTAGTAACAAAGCTATTTTGTTAAGATTTTGTGGATTAATAATTGTGTCTGTATAGTAATATATAAAAATATATGCCATTAAGCAGACACGTTCATCCATAGAGACTTACAGTGATGCTTGCATATATTTAACGTACTAATGGTCCCGAGAATCAAACCCACTGTCCTTGTGTTGCAAGCACCATGCTCTACCAACTGAGCTCCAGCTGTTCTGTGGTCCAACAAACCAGATATCTTCTATTTATGAGGGACTGCTACGCCAAAGGTTATTTTTTATACATAATATTGTCTATTATTTAAGAGGTATTTGGTAAATTTGAACTTGTGTATGATTTGTGTAGACTTTTGGAGCTTATCACTTTGGCTGTGCATTATTCAGTTGTGTAACGTACTGGGTGTCGTGAGTATGAAGTCAGGCGCAGGGGAAACAGAGTTCAATACAGTGCTCTTTTAATGCACACACGGTGAACCACTGCCACCCCACTAAACACTGGGTGCTCAAAACCAAAATGCTCCAGACACGGTGAACCACTGCCACCCCACTAAACACTGGGTGCTCAAAACCAAAATGCTCCAGACACGGTGAACCACTGCCACCCCACTAAACACTGGGTGCTCAAAACCAAAATGCTCCAGACACGGTGAACTACTGCCACCCCACTAAACACTGGGTGCTCAAAACCAAAATGCTCCAGACACGGTGAACCACTGCCACCCCACTAAACACTGGGTGCTCAAAACCAAAATGCTCCAGACACGGTGAACCACTGCCACCCCACTAAACACTGGGTGCTCAAAACCAAAATGCTCCAGACACGGTGAACTACTGCCACCCCACTAAACACTGGGTGCTCAAAACCAAAATGCTCCAGACACGGTGAACCACTGCCACCCCACTAAACACTGGGTGCTCAAAACCAAAATGCTCCAGACACGGTGAACTACTGCCACCCCACTAAACACTGGGTGCTCAAAACCAAAATGCTCCAGACACAGTGAACCACTGCCACCCCACTAAACACTGGGTGCTCAAAACCAAAATGCTCCACACACGGTGAACCACTGCCACCCCACTAAACACTGGGTGCTCAAAACCAAAATGCTCCACACACGGTGAACCACTGCCACCCCACTAAACACTGGGTGCTCAAAACCAAAATGCTCCAGACACGGTGAACCACTGCCACCCCACTAAACACTGGGTGCTCAAAACCAAAATGCTCCAGACACGGTGAACCACTGCCACCCCACTAAACACTGGGTGCTCAAAACCAAAATGCTCCACACACGGTGAACCACTGCCACCCCACTAAACACTGGGTGCTCAAAACCAAAATGCTCCAGACACGGTGAACCACTGCCACCCCACTAAACACTGGGTGCTCAAAACCAAAATGCTCCAGACACGGTGAACCACTGCCACCCCACTAAACACTGGGTGCTCAAAACCAAAATGCTCCACACACGGTGAACCACTGCCACCCCACAGTCCAGCACTATATACGAACATACACCAACACATTAGTCCGTAACAAACACCAGGGTTACAATAATCAATCCCGCACAAAGAAACGGGCGGGCCGGCTGACTAATAAAGGCCAACTAATTACAACCAACTCTAAACAGGTGTAATCAATAAACACATAAGGAGGAGGAGAAAAGAATCAGTGGCAGCTAGTAGGCCGGCGACGACAACAGGAAGGGGAGCCACCTTCGGTCTGAGTCGTGACAAGTTGGTGGTTTAGAATAGTATCAGTGCTAATTAATGTGTACCCCTCCCGCCTCCTCCAACAGAGATGTCTCCCTTTATTCCCCATCTTCCTTTCTCTCTTTCCTTCTTTCCTTTCATTCTAACAGACATGAAGACAGGAAGACCCACAATCAAAAAATGCAATCTCTTCTCTAAATGCAAAAAATAAATACAAATATTTTTTTGCAGTCAGATGGTTTTGTTCCACTCTCTTTGTCTCTCCTCTGTTCCTTCAATTGATGCAGACGTGTATACTACTTTTATTAACCTGGTTGGTCCACGGCTGAGATTTCCAATTACTGTGCACAAGCCCTGTGCTAGGGGATTGCTTTCTCAATACAAGATTGTCTTGCCTCTATCCACCTGTCATAAATGGCATAGATGACAGGAGCTAGATGCTACTCTGGATTAATGAAGTATTTTCCCTGTGGTCCTGTTAGATGCAGCAGTCAGTCGATGAATTACTCCCTGGGTCCACAGCTCCACCCTAGGACAATTGTAAACCTGTCACCACCTGGTTTACCACGTAACCTTGGAGAAATGAACTGATTTTCTACAAACATGCGAAGACAGAGTCAATGAGCAAGGGAGGGGGTTATCACTGTAAAATGGTAGAAGGACTATGAAGATAGGGAGGAAGAAATTGATGGAATAATTACTGTAACAATGAATCACTGAGCATGAGACACCTGCCTGGATTCATTTCCTGCCTCAACTATACTTTGGTAACACAGCATTTGGAGGGTTCAGAGAGTGGAACTATGGGGCAATTAAAACTTAGACGGAGACAAAATACGGAGATCACCGGGACATATCTTTATTTTGTCAATCAAAGCAACCGTCATCTCAATCATCTGATGTGACAGACTATTTTTTGGCACTCATCATGCATGACTAATCAATCACGATCATGATCAACATCCAATCTCCAATCTGACACTGTATTTGTCAACGATGAGCTTTTGCCATTATCTTTATCTTTATCAGTCAGAGAATGTCCTTTTCTGCTAAAGATGAAAGATGTTGTCTATTAGTATTCTGGCTGCTTTGTGTATTTACAACTCCATTACCGTATACCGCTTTTATTAGCATGGTTGGTCTGGAACTGAAATACCCAATTACTGTATCTAAGCCCTGTGCTAGGGGATTACCTCTATCCACCTGTCAGAAAAAAATCTATAATAGGATTGTAAATGGATACGGTGATATGATATGATTGTAAAATGGATTGAATGGAAATTTCAGGAATATTTTTGCCATTTTTACAACCAGAATTATGGGCACAGTAGCTGGCATGGAGCGAATGGGCTGGATATTGATGAATAAACGAGCTGAAGGTGTGTCTAGGCTTGACCCCTCACAGAACGTGTTCCATGGCTAAATATGTGGTTGTTTCAAGTTGTGTATTTAAGGTATTTTATGCATTGTGTCATCAACTCCAATTTGAATGTTAGCCCATTATGGGCTAGTTTGTTAAATAGCCCACAGAAACAAAATAAAACGTAGGCCTATCCCATATTCAACAAGGTCTCCTTTAATGTGGCCAATTGCAAGTTGTTTTTCTCTTTGACTCTCCTCTGAAGAGTGGCAACATGGGGGCCTCAAAACATCTCTCAAATGACCTGAAAACAAAGATTGTTCAACAGTATGGTTTAGAGCAGTGGTCTTAACCTGGGTTCGATCGAACCCCAGGGGTTCGGTGAGTCAGTCAGCTAGGGGATTAGCTCTATCCACCTGTCAGAAAAAAATATATAATATAATTGTAAATGGATTGAATGAAAATTTCTGAAATATTTTTGGCATTTTCATAACCAGAATTATGGGCACAGTAGCTGGCATGGCATGCATGGGCTGGGTATTGATGAATACACAAGTTGAAGGTGTGTCGAGGGTTGACCCCTCACTGGTCAATCAGAACGTGATCCATGGCTAAATATGTCGTTGTTTCAAGTTAAGTTAAGGATCCCTCCCCCCTAAAACAGCATACCCAAATCTAACTCCTTGTAGCTCAGGCCCTGAAGCAGGGATATGCATTTTCTTGGTACCATTTGAAACGAAACACTTTGAACTTTGTGGAAATGTGAAAGGAATGTAGGAGAATGTAACACAATAGATCTGGTAAAATATAATACAAAGAAAAAACAACTGTTTTTTTTGTTGTACCTTCATCTTTGAAACGCAAGAGAAAGGGCATAATGTATTATTCCAGCTCAGGTGCAATTTAGATTTTGGCCACTAGATGACAGCAGTGTATGTGAAAAGTGTTAGACTGATCCAATTAACCATTTTGTATCCAAATTTCCAAATTTTCTATCAAGACTGCCCAAATGTTCCTAATTTGTTTATTAATAACTTTTTATGTTCAAAAATGTGCACTCTCCTCAAACAATAGCATGGCATTATTTCACTGTAATAGCTACTGTAAATTGGACAGTGCAGTTAGATTAGCAAGCATTTAAGCTTTCTGGCAATATCAGATATGTCTAAGTCCTGGGAAATGTTCTTGTTACTTACAACCATATGCTAATCGCATTAGCCTACGTCAGCGACACCAATCCCGAAGAAGTTAAGGTATTTTATGCGTTGCGTCATCAACTCCAATTTGAATGTTAGTCCATTATAGGCTAGTTTGTTAAATAGCCCACAGAAACAAATTTGAAAAATGTAGAGCTATCCCATATTCAGCAAGGTCTGCTGTGATACAAGTCAAGATTCGAAGTCCATCCATGTCTGAGGACGTTGGAAGATGACGTGGAAACCGGCCACTAGGGGCAACAGTGAGAACTGTCACCTTCAAGTAAGTTTCAGTTTTGACAGGGCAATATGGACGGGGATGGTGGATGGGCGTAAGCATCTGTGTCATGTATTGTCATATATTGTCATGTCTTGTCCCTGTGCTTTCTCTTCTATTCGTTTCCCCCTGCTGGTCTTATTAGGTTTCTTTCCCTCTCTCTATCCCTCTCTCTCTCTATCGTTCCGTTCCTGCTCCCAGCTGTTCCTCATTCTCCTAACGACCTCGTTTACTCTCTCACACCTGTCCCCTATTTTGCCCTCTGATTAGGTCTCTATTTCTCTCTCGGTTTCTGCCTCTGTCCTTGTCGGATTCTTGTTTGCTGTTTGCTGTGTCCTTGTTCTGTCGTGTTTTGCCTTATCATCAGATGCTGCGTGTGAGCAGGTGTCTCTGTCCGCTACGGCCCGCGCCTACCCGAAGGGACCTGCAGTCTGTTGCCGCTTATCCTGCAATTCCCCTCAACAACTAGAGGATTTATGTTTTCCCCGTTTGGACATTTCCTGTAAAGGATTGAGGATTATGTTATCTCTGTTTGGACTTTAATAAACTCAGTTTCTGTTAAGTCGCTTTTGGGTCCTCACTCACCTGCATAACAATCTGCCTCTGATCTATTAATTCCGAAATGTTAATGTTAGACATTAACTCAGAAGGGTTCATGTACGTCTAAAGGTTTGGGATAGGCTTTAAACAAAAATCTCAAAAACAACATTCTATCACTGGATTCGAACTTGCAACCCTTGGAAACAGAGGCAGAGATTTTTGTTGCTACTGTGTGCTGGCAAAATCAATGCCATAACCATTGCATTACGAGCTAAGAGCAGCTTTTGGTTGGTCTTAAATATCCCCAGTGTCACTCACTGAAAATGGCATATAGGCGCACATTTTTCAGGATGCTCTGTTTTACTCACCTTGACTTGACACTCAACGCACTCTGTTTCTCAGTCACACTCATCAATGGAGGTGTCATATTCACTTTATTCTCCCCTGTTCTCCCCTGCAGACTGTGTGCCAGCGTCATGTGAGAAGTTTTGTAGGAAATCCCACTGCTCTGCTACTGTTGTCAGAACACACTTCTATAGACAAAGAGACAGTCACTCACGCAAACATTTGGCACATACTGTACACACCCAAGCTTCAGGAAGTTTTTATTTTATTTTGTACTTTTATGTTGTCAAACCACATGTTTAACAGTACAAACAAATTCTCCCATAGACAAAGAGACACTTACTCTGGCAAACAGTTAGTGCACACACATCTTTTTTTAAATGTATATGACGTTTATGTTGTCATATTAGGATTTTAACTGCATTAAAAAATATACACTTCCGTTCAAAAGTTTGGGGACACTTAGAAATGTCCTTGTTTTTGAAAGAAATACAATGTAGACATTGTTAATGTTGTAAATGACTATTGTAGCTGGAAACCGCAGATTTTTTATGAAATATCTACATAGGCGTACAGATGTACAGAGGCCCGTTATCAGCAACCATCACTCCTCTGTTCCAATGTCACGTTGTGTTAGCTAATCCAAGTTTATAATTTTAAAAGGCTAATTTATCATTAGAAAAGAAGGCCATCATCCCAGAGTAGCCTCTTCACTGTTGGCGTTGAGACTGGTGTTTTGCAGATACTATTTAACGAAGCTGCCAGTTGAGGACATGTTGAGGCATTTGTGAACCGGGGCCTCCCACTCCTCTTTCTATTCTGGTTAGGGCCAGTTTGCACTGTTCTGTGAAGGCAGTAGTACACAGCGTTGTATGAGATCTTCAGTTTCTTGGCAATTTCTCTCATGGAATAGCTTATATTTTTTGTTTGTTTCTGACTGCTTCTCAAAGCTGCTCTCCCCATCCAGATGCGTCTGTATAAACACTCATCAGCATCAGTAATGACTTCAGGTTAAAGGGAGTATAGCAAAGTAAATATGTCTCCCTGGTCAGAGCATTAAATACTTCAAAGAAGTCTTTGAAGTATTCAATGCTCTGACTAGGGAGACATATTGGACAGCTTTTCCATTCATTCTGAATTATTGGTGCCAAAGAAAAATGAAGAACTAAAACTCAAATCCCTTTGTGTTTGTTGTTCCAGAGATGACTTTCCAGGGTAATACTGTAATACTATGCTGTAATAACAAGAGACTGCATGTAAGGTCAGGGTAGTATTTGCGTCCATACATATCTACATCAACCTGATCAATTCCTCTCTCAGGTCATGAAGGTAGTAGGGGTGCAGGCGGAACGATACATTATGTATTGCACAGCTTAATAAATCTTTACTACAGTACACAGCCATGAGCTAGCTATCACCTATTGACCGTTACTCACTCTCTCTCTCTCTCTCTCTCTCTCTCTCTCTCTCTCTCTCTCTCTCTCTCTCTCTCTCTCTCTCTCTCTCTCTCTCTCTCTCTCTCTCTCTCTCTCTCTCTCTCTCTCATCACAGACCAGTTCTGGAGGGAATGAGAGTTGACCTTAGGTCTCCTGGGGGAGGAGTACCAAAACCCACAGCAGTGCAAGGTTATGACAATGCTAACCATATTATACCATGTATGTGTGTGTGTGTTTGTGTCTTTGACCTTCTCTTATTAACGACATCGTCATAAAGATCCAATCTGGCTTCTGGTAATATAAAGTGATTGTCACTGAGTGTCTCAGAGTGTAACGATGCCTTGAGAAAACCCCAATAACCACGGTGTCATGGTGCTCCTAACAGCCAGGCAGCACAGTTTTAACAGGGAGCCCTGCAGTATGTGTGTGTGTGCGTGTGTGTGTGTGACTCGTGTGTGTGTGTGTGTGTGTGGGGGGGGGGGTCTGGAGCTCTCTGCACCCAGGCCTGACCCTGAGAAGACCTTCAGCCATTCAGCCTCACTGGAGCACAGCACACAGCAGACCCACTGGCACAGTGACAGGGACACACAGGGATCTATGAGCCCTAGACTCAAGGGAGGGATGGGGTGGGGGTGGGGGTTCGGGGGGGGCAAAGAGAAGGACATAGAGAGGCAAAGGAGGAAGAAGGTGAGAACATTTTCTCTTTTCCTTCCTTGTTTGTCTCTGTCCATAATGATAGCTGTAATCCATGTATAGATGTTTCTATAGATGTATTGATGGTTTAAGTATTGACAGATCAATATATATTCAGATTACAAAGTAAGACACTTGAGGAAAATAGTGTGTGTGAGTATGGATGTATGTGTGTGCATGTGTTTGTGAATTGCCTTGAAGGTCAAACCATTTCATCATAACAGAATATTCCATTCTAAATCCATATCTTTATTCCACCTAAGAGCCTGGCTCTATGAGACTGTGGGCCAGTTAGATATTATGATTATTATGGAGTCAATGATTGATTCATAGCCATTCAGTGCCATACCCTGTCTCCTTGTCTCCTTGTCTTCTATCCAACAGATGGATGGCTAGGCTAGATGGCTATTACTGATTATTAGAGGCAGGGGGCGTGAGGTGTGCAATGCCAGACATACCCTCATTTGGTTTTCTAGGTAATGGAATGGGGTCAGGCAGATGATGTCGTCCATGACAAGGCTGTGAGAATATGGGAGCGGAATGTGTTGAGTCGGTTTATCAACGATTTGTTCATTCAAAGCTTAAACTGAAGAAAAGTTTCAGAGCTAAATTTTACTTTGCTACTCTGGATCTCTTCCCAGCGAATATACAATGGCTGCAATGGGAATAACAACACATGAATGGGGATATCATCTCCCAGCCAGGACACATTTGATCAATGATGGAATACACCATCTCAGAAACCATATTGTCCTGGGAAGCATTTGAACATCAGGTAGGTGTGGACTCCCTCCCACCCTCTGATTGCCCTGTTATAGGTATCATTAATGCTGGTGTGGAGAGAGAAAGTGTGGTTATGTGTGTGTTTGTGTGTGCGTGCGTGTGTTTGTGTGTGCGTGCGTGTGTGCTTGCGTGTGTGTGTGTGCGTGTGTGTGTGTGTGCGTGTGTGTGTGTGTGTGTGTGTGTGTGTGTGTGTGTGTGTGTGTGTGTGTGTGTGTGTGTGTGTGTGTGTGTGTGTGTGTGTGTGTGTGTGTGTGTGTGTGTGTGTGTGTGTGTGTGTGTGTGTGTGTGTAAACGAGGTCTATAGTATAATCTGTAATGAACCTAATGAGGTCCCTATGGAGTGAATCAGATCAGTATTAACATTAACGCTGCTTCACCTCCCTACTCTCACAGGGGAATCTCTCTTCTTCCCTTCTTCTCTCTCTTCTCTGTTCTTTTCTCCAGTCATAACCCTCTTTGCTTCCTCAGTTGTGTTTTTAATTTTTTTTTCTCAATACCTCTTAGGCCCCTCATTTAGTTATTCCCCCTGTTCTCCTGTCTTATCCTCTGTTCTGCTCAGTTCTGTTCTATCATGGGCGTGGGATTCATCTGTGGTGATGGTATGAGTTTCACACTGGATCTGGGTCAATGTTTTGTCTCCTGATGAATTTGACATGAGCCAGCTCTCTGGAGGGTCCTCTTCGGGGTACCCTGGCCCACCCTGCCGTAACGCACATGTACAGACATGCACACACATGCACACACATGCACACACATGCACATTCAGATGCACACACACACACACACACATGGAAATATTCACACACACACACACACACACACACACACACACACACACACACACACACACACACACACACACACACACACACACACACACACACACACACACACACACACACACACACACACACACACACACACACACACACACACACACACACACACACACACACACACACACACACACACACACACACACACACACACACACACACACACATGGAAATATTCAGACACATGCACACATGCACACCATATGTTGATTTCGATTTCCTGCATGCTAACATATTAGCCCATCTTTCTTCTCACCCACTCTCTCTCTCCAGACATCGTTATTTTCCTGGTATGACCCTGCTGGAGACATGGTCATTATCTGTGATCCTAGTGGACCTGATAAATGTGCTGATATGGTGAGAAGCAGCCCATTTGGACGTATAGATTATTAAAGCTTAGGTCATGCAGTGAGAGGACTAATGATGAGCTTTACTCTGAGCCCAGCCACAGTCTCTGAGTCAAGCCCTCTGTTTCATCTCAGCTAGGAGAACATGCAGCTCAGCGTTTCACTCTCTCTTCCACTTTTTCTGTATCTCTCTCACTATAGTATCTCTCTCATTTTCTCTATTCCTCCTCTCTCTCTCTCTCTCTCTCTCTCTCTCTCTCTCTCTCTCTCTCTCTCTCTCTCTCTCTCTCTCTCTCAGATCTCTTTAGAGACCAGCGGAATGGTGAGATATATCAGATCAACCTAGCATGAATGCTGGTGCACTGTGAGAGAGTGGGAGGAGGAGGAGGAGGAGGAAGAGTTACGTAAACCCAGTCCACCCAGAGGTCAAGATAGCCGAGAGGAAGGCTTGTTTCTTTCCTATTTAAATTATTCACGTAGGAAACCTCAGATTTTCATAACTTTTGGAGACATGTCTTCATGTTATTGTGATAGAAGAGGACAGAGACATGCCTTCGTTTAATTGTGATAGAAGAGGACAGAGACATGTCTTCGTGTTATTGTGATAGAAGAGGACAGAGACATGCCTTCGTTTAATTGTGATAGAAGAGGACAGAGACATGTCTTCGTGTTATTGTGATAGAAGAGGACAGAGACATGCCTTCGTGTTATTGTGATAGAAGAGGACAGAGACATGTCTTCGTGTTATTGTTATAGAAGAGGACAGAGACATGTCTTCGTGTTATTGTGTTAGAAGAGGACAGATACATGTCTTCATGTTAGTGTGATAGAAGAGGATAGAGACATGTCTTTGTGTTATTGTGATAGAAGAGTACAGAGACATGTCTTCATGTTATTGTGATAGAAGAGGACAGAGACATGCCTTCATGTTATTGTGATAGAAGAGGACAGACATGTCTTTGTGTTATTGTGATAGAAGAGGACAGACACATGTCTTCTTGTTTTTGTGATAGAAGAGTACAGACAGATCTTTGTGTTATTATGATAGAAGAGGACGGAGACATGTCTTCGTGTTATTGTGATAGAGGACAGAGACAATGTCTACATCCTAAAATAAAAGACAACCAACTGATTTCCATTCACTGTGCGTGTTTGAGTAGGCTACCCTTATTACTGTTGAAGGATTGTTTAACCAGTACACCAACACATCTCAAGTCTGAAAATGAAACTAGATGAATCCTTGAGAGGAGATGTCAGCGATCCTACTCTCCCACCACTGTGAATTACCAAGCAATAGCAAAGATACAGTTGTAGGTTGTCTATGTCTCTGTAGGGATGACCAGCCTTACCTCAATCCTGTAGGTACACTACAGTGCCTTGCAAAATTATTCACCCCCTTGGTGTTTTTCCTATTATGTTGCATTACAACCTGTAATTTAAATAGATTTTTATTTGGATTTCATGTGATTTCATGTACATACACAAAATAGTCCAAATTGGTGAGGTGAAATTAAAAACATGACTTGTTTCAAAATTGTTAAACAATAAATTAAGGGAAAAGTGGTACGTACATACGTATTGATATGAAGACCCTAAATAAGATCTGGTGCAACCAATTACCTTCAGAAATCACATAATTAGTTCAATAAAGTCCACCTGTGTGCAATCTAACTGTCACAAGATCTGTTACATGATCTCAGTATATATACACCTGTTCTGAAAGGCCCCAGAGTATGCAACACCACTAAGCAAGGGGCACAACCAAGCAAGTGGCACAATGAAGGCCAAGGAGCTCTCCAAACAGGTCATGGACAAAGTTGTGGAGATGTACAGATCAGGGTTGGGTTATAAAAAAATATCCAAAACTTTGAACATCCCACGGAGCACCATTAAATCCATTATTAAAAAATGTAAAGAATATGGCACCACAACAAACCTGCCAAGAGAGGGCCACCCACCAAAACTCACAAACCAGACAAGGAGGGAATTAATCAGAGAGGCAACAAAAAGACCAAAGCTAACTCTGAAGGAGTTGCAAAGCTCCACAGCCAAGATTGAAGTATCTGTCCATAGGACCACTTTAAGCTGTACTCTCCACATGTCACGCCTTGGTCATTGTATTTTGTGTTTTTGTTATATGTTTGGGTAGGCCAGGGTGTGACATGGGTTTATATGTTGTGTTTCGTATTGGGGTTTGTAATATTTGGGATCGCAGCTGATTAGGGGTGTTGTTAGGCTTGGCTGCCTGAGGCGATTCTCAATTGGAGTCAGGTGCTTATCGTTGTCTCTGATTGGGAACCGTATTTAGGCAGCCTGAGTTTCGCTTTGTATTTTGTGGGTGTTTGTTTCTGTCTCTGTGTAGTAGTCACCAGATAGGCTGTAATTAGTTTCACGTTCCGTTCTGTTGTTTTTGTATTTCAGTTCTTTTCATTAAAGTCATGAGTAACCTACACGCTGCATTTCGGTCTGACTCTCTTCATTCAACAGACGAACGTCGTTACACCACAGAGCTGGGCTTTATGGTAGAGTGGCCGAATAAAATAAGCAAACATATTTGATGTTCACCAAAAGGCATGTGGGAGACTCCCCAAACATATGGAAGAAGGTACTCTGGTCAGATGAAACAAAAATGGAGCTTTTTGGCCATCAAGGAAAACACTATGTCTGGCGCAAGCCCAACATGTCTCATCATCATGGTGGTGGCAGCATCATACTGTAGGGATGTTTTTCATCGGCAGGGACTGGGAAACTGGTCAGATTTGATGGAATGATGGATGGCGCTAAATACAGGGAAATTCTTGAAGGAAACCTGTTTCAGTCTTCCAGAGATTTGAGACTGGGACGGAGGTTCACCTTCCAGCGGGCAATGACCCTAAGCATACTGCTAAATCAACACTCGACTGGTTTAAGGGGAAACATTTAAATGTCTAGGAATGGCCTATTCAAAGCCCAGACCTCAATACAATTGGGAATCTGTGGTATGTCTTAATGATTGCTGTACATCTGCGGAGCTGCAGCAGTTTTGCCTTGAAGAATGGCAAAAATCCCCATGGCTAGATGTGCCAAGCTCATAGAGACATACCCCAAGAGACTTGCAGCTGTAATTGCTGCAAAAGGTGTCTCTACAAAGTATTGACTTTTGGGGGGGGTGAATAGTTATGCACACTCAAGTTTTTTTTTGTCTTATTTCTTGTTTGTTTCACAATAGAACATATTTTGGCATGTTGTGTTGTGTAAATCAAATGATTACAAACCCTCCAAAATTCCATTTTAATTCCAGGTTGTAAGGCAACAAAATAGGAAAATGCCAAGGGGGTGAATACTTTTGCAAGCCACTGTATATATACAAAAGTTTGTTAGGGGATTTGGCTATTTCAGCCACACCTGCTGCTGACAGGTGTCCACATACAGTGGGGAGAACAAGTATTTGATACACTGCTGATTTTGCAGGTTTTCCTACTTACAACGCATGTAGAGGCCTGTAATTTTTTATCATAGGTACACTTCAACTGTGAGAGACGGAATCTAAAACAAAAATCCAGAAAATCAAGTTGTATGATTTTTAAGTATTTCATTTGCATGTATTTGCATGACAGAAGTATTTGATACATCAGAAAAGCATGACTTAATATTTGGTACAGAAACCTTTGTTTGCAATTACAGAGATCATATGTTTCCTGTAGGTTTGCACACACTGCAGCAGGGATTTTGGCCCACTTCTCCATACAGACCATCGCCAGATCCTTCAGGTTTCGGGGCTGTCGCTGGGCATTACAGACTTTCAGCTCCCTCCAAAGATTTTCTATCGGGTTCAGGTCTGGATACTGGCTAGGCCACTCCAGGACCTTGAGATGCTTCTTACGGAGCCACTCTTTGGCTGTGTGTTTCGGGTCGTTGTTATGCTGGAAGACCCAGCCACGATTCATCTTCAATGCTCTTACTGAGGGAAGGAGGTTGTTGGCCAAGATCTCGCAATACATGGCCCCATCCATCCTCCCCTCAATACGGTGCAGTCGTCCTGTCCCCTTTGCAGAAAAGCATCCCCAAAGAATGATGTTTCCACCTCCATGCTTCACAGTTGGGATGGTGTTCTTGGGGTTGTACTCATCCTTCTTCTTCCTCCAAACACGGCGAGTGGAGTTTAGTCCAAAATGCTCTATTTTTGTCTCATCTGACCACATGACCTTCTCCCATTCCTCCGCTGGATCATCCAGATGGTCATTGGCAAACTTCTGACGGGCCTGGACATGCGCTGGCTTGAGCAGGGGGACCTTGCGTGCGCTGCAGGATTTTAATCCATGATGGCGTAGTGTGTTACTAATTTTCTTTGAGACTGTGGTCCCAGCTTACTTCAGGTCATTGACCAGGTCCTGCCGTGTAGTTCTGGGCTGATCCCTCACCTTCCTCATGATCATTGATGCCCCACAAGATGAGATCTTGCATGGAGCCCCAGACCAAGGATGATTGACCGTCATCTTGAACTTCTTCCATTTTCGAATAATTGCGCTAACAGTTGTTGCCTTTTCACCAAGCTGCTTGCCTATTGTCCTGTAGCCCATCCCAGCCTTGTACAGGTCTACAATTTTATCCCGGATGTCCTTACACAGCTCGCTGGTCTTGGCCATTGTGGAGATGTTGGAGTCTGTTTGATTGAGTGTGTGGACAGGTGTATTTTATACAGGTAACGAGTTCAAACAGGTGCAGTTAATACAGGTAATGAGTGGAGAACCAGAGGGCTTCTTAAAGAAAACCTAACAGGTCTGTGAGAGCCTGAATTCTTACTGGTTGGTAAATACTTATGTCAAGCAATGAAATGCTTGTAAAAGTTAATTATTTAAAAATCATACAATGTGATTTTCTGGATTTTTGTTTTAGATTCCGTCTCTCACAGTTGAAGTGATAAATGCTGGAAGCATGATAATAATTACAGACCTCTACATGCTTTGTAAGTAGGAAAACCTGCAAAATCGGCAGTGTATCAAATACTTGTTCTCCCCACTGTACATCCATGCAATATTCATAGACAATCATTGACAGTATAATGTCCTTACTGAAGAGCTCAGTGACTTTCAACGTGGCACCGTCATTGGATGCCACCTTTCCAACAAGTCAGTTTGTCAAATTTCAGCCCTGCTAGAGCTGCCCCCGGCCCACTGTATGTGATGTTAATGTGAAGTGGAAACGTCTAGGCGCAGCAACAGCTCAGCCGTGAAGAGGTAGGTCACACAAGCTCACCAAACGGGACCGCTGAGTGCTGAAGTGCTTTGCGCATACAAATCACCTGTTTCGTTTGCAACTCTCACTACCGAGTTAGCAATGTCAGCACAAGAACTGTTTGTCTACAGCTTCATGAAATTGATTTCAATGGACAAGCGTCCACACACAACCATATGATCACAATGCGCAATGCGAAGCATTGGCTGGAGTAGTGTAAAGCTCACTGCTATTGGACTCTGGAGCAGTGAAACATTCTCTGGAGTGATGAATCACGCTTCACCATCTGGCAGTCCAACAGACAAATCTGGGTTTGGTGGATGCCAGGAGAACGCTAACTGCCCCAACGTATAGTGCCAACTGTAAAGGTGGAGGACGAAATATGGTGTGGGGCTGTTTTTCATAGTTCGGGCTTGGCCCCTTAGTTCCAGGGAAATCTTAATGCTACAGCATACAATTACATTTTAGAAGATTCTGTGCTTCCAACTTTGTGGCAACAGTTTGGGGAAGCCCTTTTCCTGTTTCAGCATGACAATGCCGCCGTGCACAACCAAGGTCCATACAGAAATGGTGGTGTCAAGATTGGTGTGGAATAACTTGACTGTCCTGCACAGAGCCCTGACTTCAACCACATCGAACACCTTTATATTAATTGGAACGTTGACTGCAATCCAGTGGAAAGCTTTCCCAGAAGTGTGGAAGCTGTTATAGAAGCAAAGGGTGGGGACCAATTCCATATCATGCCCATGATTATGGAATGAGATGTTCGACGAGTAGGTGTCCACATACTTTTTATCAGGTAGTGTATTTTAATACCATGGATGAGAATGGGAACAACATGAGAATGGGGACTATCTTTATCCAGTGCACTCAGTGGCATGACAAAGTGGTAATCTCAGATTGGGTCGATCGATTTCACCATGGTGTAGGATTCTGTGTGTGTGTTCGTGTGTGCATGTATGTGTGTCGATGGCATAGTGTTCTGGGATTCAGAGGGGAAATTGCTTGTGGAAATATCCCATCCTTCTCCTCCACCTCCAACCATTAGTGTGTGTGTGTCATCACACAGACTCAAACTAAGAAATGGACAGAGGTTGAGATCTCTTAAAGAGGGACGGAGCAAAACAAACAAGCAGTGAGTCTTCTTTTCCAGCCTCCTCACATCAATACGACAGTCAGTACTCAACTCTGTAGGTTGAAAACATGGTCTGTCTCCCAAATGGCACCCTATTCCTTTTTGACAATGAAGTAGTGCACTACATAGGGAATAGGGAACCATTGACTGTGTCCAGATTTGGAATGTGTTCATGTGTTTAAAAATACTCAGACAATCAACAAATATCTCTTTGAAATGTGTTGGATGATATACATTGCTGCTAATGTGATTTCTGTAAATTTTTCAAAATGAATAAATGATTAAGTTGATAAATCAGTGAAAACTATACTGACTGGCTGAATTGTATCAGTAAAACAAAGGAATGCAAATATACAGTGCCTTGCGAAAGTATTCGGCCCTCTTGAACTTTGCGACCTTTTGCAGCCGGACAACTTTCTCACCATTTCTGGAGGGAAATGCTGTATGAATGCTCAACCGGTGTCTTGAGCAACGAGTCGGAGTCAGAGACCGAGCCTTCTCTTGTCTCCACTCCTCCTATTACGGGGTCTGAGACGCTGAAGCTTCCCACCATTAGCTCTGACAAATTGAAAACTCTAGTCATTGGCGACTCCATTACCCACAGTATTAGACTTAAAACGAATCATCCAGCGATCATACACTGTTTACCAAGGGGCAGGGCTACCGACGTTAAGGCTAATCTGAAGATGGTGCTGGCTAAAGCTAAAACTGGCGAGTGTAGAGAGTATAGAGATATTGTTATCCATGTCGGCACCAACGATGTTAGGATGAAACAGTCAGAGATCACCAAGAGCAACATAGCTTCAGCGTGTAAATCAGCTAGAAAGATGTGTCGGCATCGAGTAATTGTCTCTGGCCCCCTCCCGGTTAGGGGGAGTGATGAGCTCTACAACAGTCTCACAACTCAATTGCTGGTTGAAAACTGTTTTCTGCCCCTCCCAAAAGATAGAATTTGTAGATAATTGGCCCTCTTTCTGGGACTCACCCACAAACAGGACAAAACCTGGCCTGCTGAGGAGTGACGGACTCCATCCTAGCTGGAGGGGTGCTCTCATCTTATCTACCAACATAGACAGGGCTCTAACTCCTCTAGCTCCACAATGAAATAGGGTGCAGGCCAGGCAGCAGGCTGTTAGCCAGTCTGCCAGCATAGTGGAGTCTGCCACTAGCACAGTCAGTGTAGTCAGCTCAGCTATCTCCATTGAGACCGTGTCTGTGCCTCGACCGAGGTTGGGCAAAACTAAACATGGCGGTGTTCGCCTTAGCAATCTCACTAGGTTAAAGACCTACTCCATTCCTGTCATTATTGAAAGAGATCATGATACCTCACATCTCAAAATAGGGCTACTTAATATTAGATCCCCTACTTCAAAGGCAATTATAGTCAATGAACTAATCACTGATCGTAATCTTGATGTGATTGGCCTGACTGAAAGATGGCTTAAGCCTGATTAATTTACTGTGATAAATGAGGCCTCACCTCCTGGCTACACTAGTGACCATATCCCCCTTGCATCCCACAAAGGCGGAGGTGTTGCTAACATTTACGATAGCAAATTTCAATTTACAAAAAGGAAAATGACGTTTTTGTCTTTTGAGCTTCTAGTCATGAAATCTATGCAGCCTACTCGATCACTTTTTATAGCTACTGTTTACAGGCCTCCTGGGCCATATACAACGTTCCTCATTGAGTTCCCCGAATTCCTATCAGACCTTGTAGTCATAGCAGATAATATTCTAATCTTTGGTGACTTTAATATTCACATGGAAAACTCCACAGACCCATTCCAAAAGGCTTTCGGAGCCATCATCGACTCAGTGGGTTTTGTCCAACATGTCTCTGGACCTACTCACTGTCATAGTCATACTCTGGACCTAGTTTTGTCCCACGGAATAAATGTTGTGGATCTTAATGTTTTTCCTCATAATCCTGGACTATCGGACCACCATTTTATTACGTTTGCAATTGCAACAAATAATCTGCTCAGACCCCAACCAAGGAACATAAAAAGTCATGCTATAAATTCACAGACAACACAAAGATTCCTTGATGTCCTTCCAGACTCCCTCTGCCTACCCAAGGATGTCAGAGGATAAAAATCAGTTAACCACCTAACTGAGGAACTCAATTTAACCTTGAGCAATACCCTAGATGCAGTTGCACCCCTAAAAACTAAAAACATTACTCATAAGAAACTATCTCCCTGGTATATAAGAAAATACCCGAGCTCTGAAGCAAGCTTCCAGAAAATTGGAACTGAAATGGCGCCACAGCAAACTGGAAGTCTTCCGAATAGCTTGGAAAGACAGTACCGTGCAGTATCGAAGAGCCCTTACTGCTGCTTGATCATCATATTTTTCCAACTTAATTGAGGAAAATAAGGACAATCCGAAATTCCTTTTTGACACTGTCGCAAAGCTAACTACAAAGCCCAAAGAGGATGGCTTTCACTTCAGCAGTAATAAATTCATGAACTTCTTTGAGGAAAAGATCATGATTATTAGAAAGCAAATTACGGACTCCTCTTTAAATCTGTGTATTCCTTCAAAGCTCAGTTGTCCTGAGTCTGCACAACTTTGCCAGGACCTAGGATCAAGAGAGACACTCAAGTGTTTTAGTACTATATCTCTTGACACAATGATGAAAATAATCATGGCCTCTAAACCTTCAAGCTGCATACTAGACCCTATTCCGACTAAACTACTGAAAGAGTTGCTTCCTGTGCTTGGCCCTTCTATGTTGAACATAATAAACGACTCTCTATCCCCCGGATGTGTACCAAACTCACTAAAAGTGGCAGTAATAAAGCCTCTCTTGAAAAAGCCAAACCTTGACCCAGAAAATATAAAAAACTATTGGCCTATATTGACTCTTCCATTCCTCTCAAAGATTTTAGAAAAGGCTGTTGCTGTAACGTCGTTCGTCTGTTGAATGAAGAGAGTCAGACCGAAATGCAGCGTGTAGGTTACTCATGACTTTAATGAAATATATCGCAGTACATGAAATAACTGATATAAGAAAACAACAAACGGAACGTGAACTAATTACAGCCTATCTGGTGACTAACACAGAGATAGGTACAAACACCCACAAAATACAACGCGAACTCAGGCTGCCTAAATACGGTTCCCAATCAGAGACAACGATAAGCAGCTGACTCCAATTGAGAATCGCCTCAGGCAGCAAAACCTAACTAGACACACCCCTAATCATACACAATCCCAATTACTACAAACCCCAATACGAAAACACAACATATAAACCCATGTCACACCCTGGCTTACCCAAACATATACCAAAAACACAAAATATAATGACCAGGGCGTGACAGAACCACCCCCCCCCTAAGGTGCGGACTCCGGGACGCACCTCAAGAGCATAGGGAGGGTCCGGGTGGGCGTCTGTCCATGGTGGCGGTTCTGGCTCGGGACGTGGACCCCACTCCATTAATGTCCTATTTCCTCCCCTTCGCGTCCTGGGATAATCCACCTTCTCCGCCGACCATGGCCTAATAGTCCTCACCCTGATCCCCACATAACTGAGGGGCAGCTCGGGACAGAGGGGCAGCTCGGGACCGAGGGGCAGCTCGGGACAGAAGCAGCCTGGTACTGAGGGGAAGCCCGGTACAGAGGGGAAACCCGGTACTGAGAGGCAGCCCAGTACTGAGAGGAAGCCTAGTACTGAGAGGAAGCTCAGTACTGAGAGGAAGCTCAGGCAGGTAGTAGGCTCTGGTAAATCCTGGCTGGCTGGTGGAACTGGATGATTCAGGTTGTCTGGTCGATCTAGAAGATCTTGGCAGACTGGCACTTCTGGCGGATCCTGGCAGACTGGCACTTCTGGCGGATCCTGGCAGACTGGCGACGCTGGGCCGACTGGCAGCGCTGGGCAGACTGGGAGCACTGGGCAGACTGGGAGCACTGGGCAGACTGGGAGCACTGGGCAGACTGGGAGCACTGGCGGCACTGGGCAGACTGGGAGCACTGGGCAGACTGGGAGCACTGGGCAGACTGGGAGCACTGGGCAGACTGGGCAGACTGGACAGACTGGGAGTACTGGCGGCGCTGGGCAGACTGGAGACTCCGGCAGCGCAGGAGAGGAGAAAGGCTCTGGCTGCGCTAAACAGGCGGGAGACTCCAACAGCGCAGGAGAGGAGAAAAGCTCTGGCTGAGCTAAACAGGCGGGAGACTCCAACAGCGCAGGAGAGGAGAAAGGCTCTGGCTGCGCTAAACAAGCGGGAGACTCCGGCAGCGCAGGAGGGGAGAAAAGCGCTGGCTGCGCTGAACAGGCGAGGCGCACTGGAGGCCTGGTGCGTGGTGCTGGAACTGGTGGTACTGGCGCGAGGACACGCACAGGAAGCCTGGTGCGGGGAGCTGCTACCGGAGGACTGGTGTGTAGAGGTGGCTCTGGATAGACCGGACCGTGCAGGCGCACTGGAGCTCTTGAGCACCGAGCCTGCCCAAGCATACCTGGCTCGATGCCCACTCTAGCCCGGCCAATAGGAAGGGCTGGTATGTGTCGCAGCTGGCTCTGCACCCGCACTGGAAACACTGTGCACTCCATAGCATAACACGGTGCCTGCCCGGTCTCTCTAGCCCAACGGTGAGCACAGGGAGTATGCGCAGGTCTCCTACCTGGCATAACTATTCTCCCCTCTAGCCACCCCCCAATACATTTTTTGGGGTGACTTTCCGGTTTCCAACCGCGTCGCCGTGCTGCTTCCTCATACCTGCGCCTCTCCGCTTTAGCTGCTTCTATTTCCTCATTGGGACGGCGATATTTTCCCGGCTGAGCCCAGGGTCCTTTACCGTCTAATTCCTCCTCCCATGTCCAAATCTCCAAATGGTGCAGTCTCTCCCACTGCAACTGTTCTTCACGATTAACAGGGAGAGTAGGCTCAGGTCTGACTCCTGACTCAGCCACTCTCTCTCTGCGCTTTCCCCCGTTACTTTCCGTTTTCGCTCTGTATAGCCGTGCTTTCCTTTTCGAATCCATACGTCTATAGCCCTCCTCGCATTGCTGTAGGGAATCCCAGGCGGGCTCCTGCACTCGCTCTGGGTCGGCCGCCCACCTGTCGATTTCTTCCCACGTAGTATACTCCATGCTTCTGCTGTCCATAACGTCCTCCTTCAGATCCTGCCAGTTCACACGCTGCTCGGTCTGTGAGTGGTGGGTGTTTCTGTAACGTAGTTCGTCTGTTGAATGAAGAGAGTCAGACCAAAATGCAGCGTGTAGGTTACTCATGACTTTAATGAAATATATCGCGGTACATGAAATAACTGATATAAGAAAACAACAAACGGAACGTGAACTAATTACAGCCTATCTGGTGACTAACACAGAGACAGGTACAAACACCCACAAAATACAACGCGAACTCAGGCTGCCTAAATACGGTTCCCAATCAGAGACAACGATAAGCAGCTGACTCCAATTGAGAATCGCCTCAGGCAGCCAAGCCTAACTAGACACACCCCTAATCATACACAATCCCAATTACTACAAACCCCAATACGAAAACACAACATATAAACCCATGTCACACCCTGGCTTACCCAAACATATACCAAAAACACAAAATATAATGACCAGGGCGTGACAGTTGCTCAGCAATTCACTGCCTTCCTGAAGACAAACAATGTATACGAAATGCTTCAGTCTGGTTTTAGGACCACCATTGTTTACACTATATATTTTACCTCTTGGAGATGTCATTCGAAAACACAATGTTAACTTTCACTGCTATGCGGATGACACACAGCTGTACATTTCAATGAAACATGGTGAAGCCCCAAAATTGCCCTCGCTAGAAGCCTGTGTTTCAGACATAAGGAAGTGGATGGCTGCAAACGTTCTACTTTTGGACAAAACAGAGATGCTTGTTCTAGGTCCCAAGAAACAAAGAGATCTTCTGTTGAATCTGACAATTAATCTTAATGGTTGTACAGTCATCTCAAATAAAACAGTGAAGGACCTCGGCGTTACTCTGGACCCTGATCTTTCTTTTGAAGAACATATCAAGACTGTTTCAAGGACAGCTTTTTTCCATCTACGTAACATTACAAAAATCAGAAACTTTCTGTCCAAAAATGATGCAGAAAAATGTATCCATGCTTGTGTTACTTCTAGGTTAGACTACTGCAATGCTCTACTTTCCGGCTACCCGGATAAAGCACTAAATAAACTTCAGTTAGTGCTAAATACGGCTGCTAGAATCCTGACTAGAACCCCAAAATTTGATCATAGTACTCCAGTGCTAGCCTCCCTACACTGGCTTCCTGTCAAGGCAAGGGCTGATTTCAAGGTTTTACTGCTAACCTACAAAGCATTACATGGTCATGCTCCTACCTATCTCTCTGATTTGGTCCTGCCGTACATACCTACACGTACGCTATGGTCACAAGACGCAGGCCTCCTAATTGTCCCTAGAATTTAAAAGCAAACAGCTGGAGGCAGGGCTTTCTCCTATAGAGCTCAATTTTTATGGAATGGTCTGCCTACCCATGTGAGAGACGCAAACTCGGTCTCAACCTTTAAGTCTTTAATGAAGACTCATCTCTTCAGTGGGTCATATGATTGAGTGTAATCTGGCCCAGGAGTGTGAAGGTGAACGGAAAGGCTCTGGAGCAACGAACCGGCCGGTTCCCCTCTTTCCACTGGGATTCTCTGCCTCTAACCCTATTTCAGGGGCTGAGTCACTGGCTTACTGGTGCTCTTTCATGCCGTCCCTAGGAAGGGTGCATTACTTGAGTGGGTTGAGTCAATGATGTGATCTTCCTGTCTGGGTTGGCGCCCCCCCTCGGGTTGTGCAGTGGCAGAGATCTTTGTGGGCTATACTCGGCCTTGTCTCAGGATGGTAAGTTGGTGGTTGAAGATATCCCTCTAGTGGTGTTGGGGCTGTGCTTTGGCAAAGTGGGTGGGGTTATATCCTTCCTGTTTGGCCCTGTCCGGGGGTATCTTCGGATGGGGCCACAGGTCTCCTGACCCCTCCTGTCTCAGCCTCCAGTATTTATGCTGGAGTCAGTTTGGGTCAGTTTGTTATATCTGGAGTACTTCTCCTGTCCTATCTGGTGTCCTGTGTGAATTTAAGTATGCTCTCTCTAATTCTCTCTTTCTCTCTTTCTTTCTCTCTCTCGGAGGACCTGAGCCCTAGGACCATGCCTCAGGACTACCTGGCATTATGACTCCTTGCTGTCCCCAGTCCACCTGGCTGTGCTGCTGCTCCAGTTTCAACTGTTCTGCCAATGATTATTATTATTTTACCATGCTGGTCATTTATGAACATTTGAACATCTTGGCCATGTTCTGTTATAATCTCCACCCGGCACAGCCAGAAGAGGACTGATTTTATTTGATACTCTTGCCGGTGGTCTAAGCAAGTATTTCTTTAAGAGGCACATGGTCGCACCAAGTGATTCCCAGGATTCGCAGTAGGCATCTCATGTGGAATCGCTCGAGCTGCTTGTTGCGGTGACCGTAGGTGACCCAGGCGTCACAATTGTAAAGAAGTGTGGTGATGCAGACACCTTGATAGACAGTGACTTTGGTGTGGAGGTGGAGATCCCTGTCAAATCAAATAACAGGGGTCTAATATTTTTGCAGGAATCTGCTTGCAAATGATTTTGCCGAAGATTGTATCTCCGCCGGGCTGGGCAACCTGAGCTTTTGCTATCTCATGGGAAGACCCTGTGTCTGAGTTTCAGAAGGCAGCTGATGCTTTTTGGATCCTGTTTTAAGAGGTTGCTGCCCATGTATTTGAATGATGGAACTATTGCCAGTGATTTGTGTTCAATAGTGAGGACAGGCATGGTAGGTGGAGGGCTGGATCTCCATTGGCAGACCACCTCAGTCTTGGTGGTGTTGATAGACAGTCCCATCCTGCTATAGACCCTCACAGCCATTAGGGTGGGCCATGAGAGCACAGTCATCAGCATACTGCACCTAAAGAGCACGCTCTGTCAAAACCTTGGTGGTTGCTTTGAGCCTTCAGATGTTGAATAGGTTTCCGTCCAGTCAACCGCAACCCCGCTGCTGTCATCAAGCTCCCTGTGGAGAAGCTGGGTGACATATAGGTTTCCGGTTGATGGCTTCACCGAGGTAAGAAGTGGATACTAGTGCAAAGAAAGTTATTTAAAGTGCCACTGAGGGTGCCTGTCTTGGGCACACTGATGCTCCGAGATCCCCTG
Source organism: Oncorhynchus gorbuscha (assembly GCF_021184085.1). NCBI lineage: Eukaryota > Metazoa > Chordata > Actinopteri > Salmoniformes > Salmonidae > Oncorhynchus > Oncorhynchus gorbuscha. The sequence goes on along the minus strand of NC_060183.1, from coordinate 67,746,730 downwards.
CCAGTTAACCAGGAGTTTGAAAACAACCATTTATCGTGTGCCGCCACGAGGAGGCATGGCAGAAGTCTTAGTCATGGAGAGGCTTTGTACCGGCAAGAGGAGACTTGTGCATGAAGCTGCTCCCCAATTCACCACAAGGGCTAGCCGGCGGCAGCGTGACACGTCTACCTAGGCACTACTGCACTAGACGCGTCACATGCACCCTGTGGTTGCCCACCGACACATCTTCCTCAACACACACACACACACACACACACACACACACACACACACACACACACACACACACACACACACACACACACACACACACACACACACACACACACACACACACACACACACACACAGCAAACATCTAATTCATATGGACCAGGAAAATAAAGGAGAGAACGAAAGAATGAGAGAAAATAGATTTGCTTTGGATGATCTATTCCTATTCTTATTCCATTTATGAAAGATGAATAACACACCATGTCAATATGCCATCATTCAATCCAGCATCTCCCATAGAAATAGAATGACATAGTATGGTATCTCCATGGAGCTGGGGTCTTCTCTGGAGTGACAGATGCGTTCTATGTGTTATAATGACATTTTTAATTTTTTTATTTTACCTTTATTTAACCAGGCAAGTCAGTTAAGAACAAATTCTTATTTTCAATGACAGCCTAGGAACAGCGGGTTAACTGCCTGTTCAGGGGCAGAACGACAGATTTGTACCTTGTCAGCTCGGGGGTTTGAACTTGCAACCTTCCGGTTACTAGTCCAACGCTCTAACCACTAGGCTACCCTGCCGCCCCATACAGCAGATAAGGACATAAGCACATGTTGTCTATGGGCTGAGTATTGGTCCTTTCACAATAACATGGGGCTGCATCCTACATAGGGCATAGGGTGCAATTTGGGACGAATTCAAAATGAATGGAGATGAGAGATCTTAATATATGCTAATTCACACTCCACTCACATGTGATTAACTAGGTCGTTATAAAAGGTTTAGCGGAACATTTTAATGTAACATTTGACATGTTATTCATTATCTTGTTTACTTGTCTGTCTGTTCTGTCAGTAAGAAGAATACTGATAATAGTTCACACATTCATTACACATCATCACATTACTACACTAACTTCTATGTACATTAGTTGATTCTGAGTCTGCGTCGTCCCAAATGGCAATATTCTCTATATCAGGCCTGGACAAAGGCCGACCCACTTGTGGGACTTGTATTTTGAAGGCACGTATAAATAACAACTGCACGAGGACAGACAGAGAATGACAGGCTGATACGCACTTCACAGTTACAAATAGTAGTTAGCTAGAAATTGCACAAATGTTTTTTCAAAGATTTCAAAGAAAAGGAAAGTAGACAATGAATGTTCCAGCAAGAGTGCACCTCAAAATATTTCTTTATTGAGGTATCAGGGAAGCTGTTTGTTTAGTGTGCAAAGAGAGCATGGCTGTCTTGAAAGACAACAACTTGTCCCGACACCTCCAGATGAAGCATGCAGAAAAATATAGGAATATGTCTTCTGAGCAGAGGGCAAGTGCATCGAAAGAGTTGCTTTCTCAGTTGCAAAAGCAGCAAGGACTTTCACAAAACTGCATTCAGCAAACGACAGAATTGCGTGAATTAGCTATGTACTGTCCCACAATATTGCTAAACATAGCAAGGCATTCTCTAAGGGAGAATTCATATAAAAAATGTTTAATTGACTCTGCAGCAATACTTTACCCCGACAAGAAAGAGCTGTTTGAAAATGTTTCCCTGACAAGATGAACAGTGATACGGCGTGTTGAGGACTTCACCGAGAATATGGAACAACAGTTGAAAGACAAGGTAAAGGATTTCACCTATTTCTCCTTGGCCCTGAATGTGAGCAGTGATGCACGTGACACAGCACAGTTGTTGATATTCTTACTAGGCATAACCCCAGAGCTTTCTTCAGCGCAGTCAATGAAGAGCACAACCCCAGAGCTTTCTTCAGCGCAGTCAATGAAGAGCACAACCCCAGAGCTTTCTTCAGCGCAGTCAATGAAGAGCACAACCCCAGAGCTTTCTTCAGCGCAGTCAATGAAGAGCACAACCCCAGAGCTTTCTTCAGCGCAGTCAATGAAGAGCACAACCCCAGAGCTTTCTTCAGCGCAGTCAATGAAGAGCACAACCCCAGAGCTTTCTTCAGCACAGTCAATGAAGAGCACAACCCCAGAGCTTTCTTCAGCGCAGTCAATGAAGAGCACAACCCCAGAGCGTTCTTCAGCGCAGTCAATGAAGAGCATAACCCCAGAGCTTTCTTCAGCGCAGTCAATGAAGAGCACAACCCCAGAGCTTTCTTCAGCGCAGTCAATGAAGAGCACAACCCCAGAGCTTTCTTCAGCGCAGTCAATGAAGAGCACAACCCCAGAGCTTTCTTCAGCGCAGTCAATGAAGAGCACAACCCCAGAGCTTTCTTCAGCGCAGTCAATGAAGAGCACAACCACAGAGCTTTCTTCAGCGCAGTCAATGAAGAGCACAACCACAGTGAAAGACTTATTGGAGGAGGTTAATAAGTGTGTGGCCAAGCTGGGACTGAGTTTTGAAAAGTTATCCAGTGTGACCATTGATGGGTGCCTAAACTTGACAGGAAAAAACGTTGGCCTTTTGAAAAGGATGCAAGATCAAGTAGCTGAGCTGAACCCAGATCAGAAATTGTGTTTCCTGCATTGCATTATTCATCAGGAGGTGCTCTGTAAATGTGTTCTGAAAATGAGCCATGTTGTGGATACAGTCACTAAAGTGGTAAACTTCATAAGAGCAAAATCTTCAAACCACAAGCAGTTTGTCTCACTGTTGGAAGAGACAGAGTCGGGTCATGCAGATCTCCCCTATCACACAAACGTGAGATGGCTGAGTTTGGGGAAGGTGCTTAAAAGGGTGTGGGACCTAAAGTCAGAGGTTGCTGTGTTTTTGCAAATGAAAGGCAAATATGTGGATTTCCCTCAAATGCAAGATAAAGAATGTTTAGCTGATTTTGCGTTCACAGTGGACATTATGGCCTCATGAATGAACTGAATTCTAAACTACAAGGGAAGGGCCTTTTTGCACATCAGATGTACAGCCTTGTCAAAGCCGTCGAGGGATAATGACTCCTAACCCATCAAGTAGAAGCCAACAATCTCACCCACCTTCCGTACTACTCGTCTGTTCCCTATCAGATAACCAGCGGGAGAAGCAGACATCGCTGCCGCTTGCTTTGAACGGTGAGTTTTCTTGTCGGCTTTCAAAGTGTTGGAAAATGACATGCTGTTGGTTTCCTCTCCTTTCACCTTCAATGTGGAAAACCCTCCCACTGACCTGCAACTTAAGCTTATCGAGCTTCAGTCTGATGCAGTGATTGGAGAACTACTCAAAACACTGTCACTGACGAGGTTCTATACATCTCTCGATGAACAAAACTTTACAAAGATTAGGAGTCATGCTCAGAAGTTGTTTGTACTGTTTTGGTCAACATATGTACAGACATTTTCAGTGAGGAAATATAACAAGTCAAGGCACAGATCATCTCTTACTGACGGAAATGGGGATAACTAGTCAGTTGTCCTTCTGAATGTATTAAACTGAAATGTGTCTTCCGCATTTAACCCAACCTCTGATCAGAGGGGTGGGGGGGCCTGCCTTAATCAACATCCCCATCTTCGGCGCCCGAAGAACAGTGGGTTAATTGCCTTGCTCAGGGGCAGAGCGACAGATTTGTACCTTGTCAGTTCGGAGATTCGATCCGAGCAACCTTCCAGCTACATAGTGACATCAGAAACTATATCTGACTAGTAATACCCATCAGAGACTTCACTCCTCACACTGATTGAGTAGTTTAAATGTAATGTTGAGCTCTCTCTCTTTCTTGTGTTTTTGTGCATACCCGTTAACCAGAGTTCTGTCCGTGGTGCTGAAAGCACAGTGTACTTTTCCCTCCATGTAGTTCATTGCATGTTTAATAATGAAAATACCTACCAAAAGAACATTGATGTAGTACATTTCTGTGCATGTTAAAAAAGTAAAATAAGTAGCATATCTGGACGTGATTTACAGTAGGAATATCTGTCAACACAGTCATACACATGATGTATAATCCTATTCAGGCCTGTGATGGCAATAATATATTATAATGTGGCCCTCCATGGAAAATAATTGCCCAGGCCTGCTCTATACCTCTTTTGACGAGGGACCATAGTAGTGCACTTTATAGCAAGTAGGGTGCCATTGCAAACACAGACTTAGTTTGTCCTTTCTCCCTGAAGCAATAGACCAGGGCTCAGCATTAGCCAGGCAAGGACAGAACAGCCATCTCACAGCACAGATCCATTACACTATAACCTTCAAGGGACAACGATTCCTTCAGCAGTTCCACTAACTGCTGCTAGCCAGACACTGTCACTCAATATCTATTCATTATTAACCTTTTACTGCAGCGGGCTAAATCAGGGTCACACAGAGTGTTTCTTGGATGTCTTAAACAAATCTATGTTAAAATAAAAAGTACACACCTCACACACAAAAAGAAGACACTCGTACAATGTCAAACATTTTGAAAAATAGTTTAAATGTATTCAATTTTGAGTTAGCATTCTGAAATTACACTTTATATACACCACAGAAGATTGAAATATAACAAAACTGTTTAAACATAGAAACACCGGATTTTCTGTGTTTAAAAATACAGGATTTCTGAAATTATGAAAAATATCAATGACATTCCACCCATGAGGCCACTAGGTTAGTTGACTGGAGGAAAGAGCTACACCCCACCAGGAGAGAGAGAGAGAGAGAGAGAGAGAGAGAGAGAGAGAGAGAGAGAGAGAGAGAGAGAGAGAGAGAGAGAGAGAGAGAGAGAGAGAGAGAGAGAGAGAGAGAGAGAGAGAGAGAGAATGTGAGGCAGAGAGAGAGGGGAGGGTAAGTCTCTCATAGTGCAGCATACAGTATATTGAGGACCTCATACTGTATTTGTAATGTCACAGATCAGACATGAATCACACTGAATTGTAATGTGAACATGCTCAGGTCAACTATCCTCACAAGGAATAGTCCAAATGTGGCTGTGATGAAGCACAGCTATTTATTGCTTATCATGACCACGGTACCCTATGATAGAGGCAGTGGAGATAGGTGGATGGGAGGTAGGAAAATGGAGGAGGGAGTTATTGGAACAGAATAAGGAGTTGAGAAAGAGAAGAGATGGGGAGAGGAGAGAGAGGAGATGGTACAGAATGAAAGTGATAATACATATCATTAGTGCAACTATTACAGAAGGATTGGCAAATCAGGAGGCGGGAGGGATGGGATCACATTCACACAGGAAGCGAGATAGTAGCAAAGAAAGGGATGGAGGGGAGAGATGTGGTTTGGGATAGGGGAGATGGGGAGATTGGCAGAGAAAGGGATGGAGGGGAGAGATGTGGTTTGGGATAGGGGAGATGGGGAGATTGGCAGAGAAAGGCATGGCAGAGAGAGATGTGGTTTGGGATAGGGGAGATGGGGAGATTGGCAGAGAAAGGCATGGCAGAGAGAGATGTGGTTTGGGATAGGGGAGATGGGGAGATTGGCAGAGAAAGGCATGGCAGAGAGAGATGTGGTTTGGAATAGGGGAGATGGGAAGATTGGCAGAGAAAGTGATGGCTGGGAGAGATGTGGTTTGGGATAGGGGAGATGGGGAGATTGGCAGAGAAAGGCATGGCAGAGAGAGATGTGGTTTGGAATAGGGGAGATGGGGAGATTGGCAGAGAAAGTGATGGCTGGGAGAGATGTGGTTTGGGATAGGGGAGATGGGGAGATTGGCAGAGAAAGGCATGGCAGAGAGAGATGTGGTTTGGGATAGGGGAGATGGGGAGATTGGCAGAGAAAGGCATGGCAGAGAGAGATGTGGTTTGGGATAGGGGAGATGGGGAGATTGGCAGAGAAAGGCATGGCAGAGAGAGATGTGGTTTGGGATAGGGGAGATGGGGAGATTGGCAGAGAAAGGCATGGCAGAGAGAGATGTGGTTTGGGATAGGGGAGATGGAGAGATTGGCAGAGAAAGAGCGTGTCTGTGTGCAATTAGGCGTACTCACCCTCACCATGGGCCCTTATCCTGTCTCCCCCTGATCCCCCACAGTCTCCCCCATCTCCCTCCTCATCCCACTACAGGAGAGAGGCTGGGATCAATCCAATCAGTACCTCTGTTCAACCACGTACACACAAACACATACACACAATCATGTGCACACACAAGTACAATAACGTACACAAACACACACACCATCCCAAGCTCATCAAAGACTGCGTGTCAATATCACTGAGGGTTAACCCACAACATGATTCCCTCTAGGAGCTCTCCAATACTCAACTGCTACTGAGATTTGGTGTGTGTTCTCTCTTAACCCTGTTTCTCTTCTGAGGTGTGTGTTCTCTCTTAACCCTGTTTCTCTACTGAGGTGTGTGTTTCTCTTCACCCTGTTTCTCTACTGAGGTGTGTGTTCTCTCTTAACCCTGTTTCTCTTCTGAGGTGTGTGTTTCTCTTCACACTGTTTCTCTACTGAGGTGTGTGTTTTCTCTTAACCCTGTTTCTCTACTGAGTTGTGTGTTTCTCTTAACCCTGTTTCTCTACTGAGGTGTGTGTTTCTCTTAACCCTGTTTCTCTACTGAGGTGTGTGTTTCTCTTAACCCTGTTTCTCTACTGAGGTGTGTGTTTTCTCTTACCCCTGTTTCTCTACTGAGGTGTGTGTTTTCTCTTAACCCTGTTTCTCTACTGAGGTGTGTGTTTCTCTTAAACCTGTTTCTCTACTGAGGTGTGTGTTTCTCTTAACCCTGTTTCTCTACTGAGGTGTGTGTTTCTCTTAACCCTGTTTCTCTACTGAGGTGTGTGTTTCTCTTAACCCTGTTTCTCTACTGAGGTGTGTGTTTCTCCTCACCCTGTTTCTCTACTGAGGTGTGTGTTTCTCCTCACCCTGTTTCTCTACTGAGGTGTGTGTTTTCTCTTAACCCTGTTTCTCTACTGAGGTATTTCTCTTAACCCTGTTTCTCTACTGAGGTGTGTGTTTCTCCTCACCCTGTTTCTCTACTGAGGTGTGTGTTTCTCTTAACCCTGTTTCTCTACTGAGGTGTGTGTTTCTCCTCACCCTGTTTCTCTACTGAGGTGTGTGTTTTCTCTTAACCCTGTTTCTCTACTGAGGTATTTCTCTTAACCCTGTTTCTCTGTGAATATGTTAAGAGCATAACAACAAAACACTGTTTGACACATGTAATTGACTGTTAGTTCCCTGTGGCCACTAAAGTGTTTGAACTGTGTGTTTGTTTGTGTCTGTGTGCATGTGCATACGTGTGTGTGTTTCACATATTTTCATTTGTATATATTTACATGGTGCTTTTAATTACAGTGAGTTATGACAATGGCTTAGACCCGGTGGATATTTATTGTAGAAATGCAAAACCATTTCCTGAGGGCTGTGCATGGTACACATCATGCTGTAAATCCTGTGTGCTGTGGTCCCACAAGGTGTGTGTGTGTGTGTATGTTGTGATCCTGCCAGGTCTTCCCATAGTGTCACAAACAAACCCAGCACTCCATTTCAATAAGTAATTAAAGCAGATCCATTCATCATAAGAACCACTGTCTTCTGACATCAGGGAGATTTATCATGATTATAGGAAACCAATGGTTCTCAGCCCCCAGCTAACTACCTTAGCCAGCTAGCTACTGCAGGCACATTTACCTCTTTACTCTCTACTACACTGCACCGTCCATGCATCTCCTCAGTACTGAACTCAGTGATTATTTTTCATTATACTGATTTAATGATGGTTTATGGTGGTCTAATAGTTCTATTTTGACTTCAAGCCAATAGATTTAGATGACCTCATTAACCTCTTGATGCCTCCAGTCTTCCAGTATCCCAGAATACCACAGTGAGCAGAGCAAGGATGAGGAGGATCGAGGAGGATAAGAGGAGTGGCTGGGGACAGAGGGAGGAGGAGGAAGAGAAGGGACGAGGGGGTGGCGGAGGGAGTAGGAGGAGGAGAGAGGAGAAAAGGGGAGGACATGGAGAGGAGGAGGGAGAGGATGGGGCAAATGAGGGAGGAGGAGCAGGAGAGGGAGTAGGAAGAGGAAAGGAGGACGAGGAGAGAAGATGCTCACGTCAAACCTGGGATGGGTTCTACATCGATCAGAGAGCAAATATAATAACCCTTCTAAAGGACGCATGCAGCACCTAGGGATGGAGAATAAACACACCTGGCAGTCTGTCAATACCGAGCTAAATTGTAACGTAGTGACTTTGAATAAACAGGACTGTTGATTTATTAGTGCATTATGAAATGGCATGTTTCCAATTCATCTTTGTTTGTTATGGTGTGTTTCATGGTGTGATGTGGATTCTATGCGAATGCTGCATCAGGTTTTTAGGGGTGTTAATGGTGGTGGTTTGGGGTTGAGCTGTAGCTGGTTGACTGGCCTGTATAGGTGATGTATTGACTTCTTCCAGAGTCTCATAGAATATTCTACACTATATCCTGTCTTAATATTTATCATAACATACTCTACTCCGTCCTGTGGAATCTTGTAGTGCCAGAGAGCTCTTATAGGTCATAGGATGGTCTACAATTCCTTAAAGAGTGCATGACGATAATACTGTCATGACGTTGTATTAGTTAATGTGACGACTGTTGCTCATCGAATGATTGAAGTTTCTGATTGCGTGATTAACTGAATCAAGCAATTATTGACTCATTAACCTGGGGCACCATGGGAAAACTTGTTTTTATTGAGTTTCTATTTCCCAAATTAACTCAAAGAATATCAGAACATCGATTTTACAACAGCCGCTAATTAACCAGTTACCTCTACCATCTCACCATACCCTCTGTGCTATGCAATCTGGTTTCAGAGCTGGTCATGGGAGCACCTCAGCCACGCTCAAGGTCCTAAACGATATCTTAACCACCATCGATAAGAAACATTACTGTGCAGCTGTATTCATTGATCTGGCCAAGGCTTTCGACTCTGTCAATCACCACATCCTCATCGGCAGACTCGGCAGCCTTGGTTTTTCAAATGATTGCCTCGCCTGGCTCACCAACTACTTCTCTGATAGAGTTCAGTGTGTCAAATCGGAGGGTCTGCTGTCCGGACCTCTGGCAGTCTCCATGGGGGTGCCACAGGGTTCAATTCTTGGACCGACTCTCTTCTCTGTATACATCAATGATGTTGCTCTTGCTGCTGGTGATTCTCTGATCCACCTCTACACAGACAACACCATTCTGTATACTTCTGGCTCTTCTTTGGACACTGTGTTAACAACCCTCCAGGCAAGCTTCAATGCCATACAACTCTCCTTCCGTGGCCTCCAATTGCTCTTAAATACAAGTAAAACTAAATGCATGCTCTTCAACCGATCGCTGCCTGCACCAGCCCGCCTGTCCAACATCACTACAATGGACAACTACAAATACCTAGGTGTCTGGTTAGACTGTAAACTCTCCTTCCAGACCCACATCAAACATCTCCAATCCAAAGTTAAATCTAGAATTGGCTTCCTATTTCGCAACAAAGCATCCTTCACTCATGCTGCCAAACATACCCTTTTAAAACTGACCATCCTACCAATCCTTGACTTTGGCGATGTCATTTATAAAATAGCTTCCAATACCCTTCTCAACAAATTGGATGCAGTCTATCACAGTGCCATCCATTTTATCACAAAGATTACTAAGTCAAGCGCACCAATGAAACATACTTTTTGGGGGATATATTGAACAAAATGATCATTTTGCTATGTAGCTGGGACCCTTGTGATTGCAACCAGATGAAGATCTTCAAAGGTAAGTGATTTTTTGTCCTCAGATAATCGCATGGTGTGCTTTCGCCATAAAGCCTTTTTTAAATCTGACAAAGCGGCTGGATTAACAAGAAGTTAAGCTTTTAACTGATGTATAACTCTTGTATTTTCATTAATATTTAATATTACGATTTTTGTCATTTTAATTTGTCACTCTGCAATTTCTGGTTGTTGGCCAGGTGGGACACCAGGTGGGACCAGGTGGGCTAGCGTCCGTAAGAAGTTAACCTCTTGAACCTCTGGGGGCAGTATTTCATTTTTGGATGAAAAACGTTCCCGTTTTAAACAAGATATTTTGTCACGAAAAGATGCTCGACTATGCATATAATTGACAGCTTTGGAAAGAAAACACTCTGACGTTTTCATAACTGCAAAGACATTGTCTGTGAGTGCCACAGAACTAATGGTACAGGCGAAACCAAGATTAAATTTCAAACAGGAAGTGAGCCAGATTTTGAATGGACTGTGTTCCAATGTCTCCTTATATGGCTGTGAATGCGCAAGGAATGAGCCTACACTTTCTGTCGTTTCCCCAAGGTGTCTGCAGCATTGTGACGTATTTGTAGGAATATCATTGGAAAATTGACCATAAGAGACTACATTTACCAGATGTTTGCTCGGTGTCCGCCGTCAAAACTATTGCGTAATCTCCAGGTGCGTGCATTTTTCCATTTTGTTCAGAGGAGAAACCAAACTGCCACGAGTGATTTATCGTCGAATAGATATGTGAAAAACACCTTGAGGATTGATTCTAAACAACGTTTGCCATGTTTCTGTCGATATTATGGAGTTAATTTGGAAAAAAGTTTGCCGTTGTAATGACTGAATTTTCTGGGTTTTTTCTTAGCCAAACGTGATGAACAAAACAGATTGATTTCTCCTACACAAATAATATTTTTGGAAAAACTGAACATTTGCTATCTAACTGAGAGTCTCCTCATTGAAAACATCCCAAGTTCTTCAAAGGTAAATTATTTTATTTGAATGATTTTCTTGTTTTTGTGAAAATGTTGACTGCTGAATGCTAGGCTTAATGCTATGCTAGCTATCAATACTCTTACACAAATGCTTGTGTAGCTATGGTTGAAAAGCATTTTTTGAAAATCTGAGATGACAGTGTGTCATGGAAGATTCACAATTTGTTGGTAACATATGTAAGATGTTTTATATTCATCAAATGTGTGTAAGTTACTTCTCATCAGAATGGTATTTTGTATAATACTGTGGCGGGGTTGCAGTTATCTGTTCTATGTCAAGACTAAGTTGCATGGGGAGCAGAGAGGGGAGAGGTCAAAGTGTCATCATGTGTAAACATACCTTTTACTCCCTACCTTTCCCAGTGGGGAAAGGAGGGTGGCAGTGTCTGGAATCATTCTATGCTCCCTCTAATGTTGTTTCTATCTTAACCTATAGCCTCATTCTCCTCTCCGTGAGTTTGTCCAGGATTGGTTGTATTTAGGGTTGGTTGTATCGAAATGACAATTTGATATATGCCTGTTGATATGGAGGATTGGTTTATGGTTCTGGGGTTTGAGAAAGGAGACAAAGCTGAACGATGAATTATGTCTATGCTGTCTGACTATGTGTTCTTTGCTATTAAAGGATCTCAGTTGCATTGTAAGGGGGCTCTCAGAGAATTCACTGAGAGACACTGAATTACCTGAGAGTCATCGGATTGTGATAGAGCTGATATAATTAAAGATGGACTTTGATAACTAACTCTGACTTGTGTGTGTGGTTTGCTCCCATGATTTGGTAAATAGAGGAAATTTCCACGACAAGTGTTGTTAACAAAAGGCTAAGCTTGTGAGCCAATATATTTATTTCATTTCATTTGCGATTTTCATGAATAGTTAATGTTGCGTTATGGTAATGAGCTTGAGGCTATAATTACGCTCCCGGATACGGGATTGCTCGTCGCAACAGGTTAATAACAAAACAAAAATGACATACATTTTCATATTCCATCTATCGCCATGACCACCATTGTGGCTGACGGAAACCATTGTTCCAAAGTCCCTTTATTACATTTACATTTACATTTAAGTCATTTAGCAGACGCTCTTATCCAGAGCGACTTATTCATGTTTAATGTCTGGTTCTCCATAGCAACAGGACAAAGGAATTTGTCTGTGGCCTGAGATTAACCAGGGGCGTGAGGGGTCATAAAACCCCCACATCTTCAGACCCCTAGATCTATCCTTCTCTGTTGGGGTTGAGAGATAATCTGTCGGGTTGTGGTCTCCTGTAACCTGACCTGATCAGGACAGTCATGACAATACCCTGTGCTGAATTCCTCTGATAGACAGGAATGTCTATGTCACAGTGCAGACGTGAATCCCACTGACTTGCAGGTATCAAACGTGTATCGAACAAGGTATTCCACAGGCCTGTCGAAAGAAAGAAGCAAGAAGGGAGAGAGAGAAAAATATGAAAAGAGAAAAGAAGCAGAAAGGCTGAGGAGAGATAAAGAGGAGTATGTGTTGCTCCGCTGCAGTGGCGTTAGATAAAACCACCACCTCAGAAGAGCAGAGCAGGAAGAGCTGAGCGAGACAGAGGCTTTGAAGTGTTGTGTTTACCACAGGAATTGGACCATCTAAGATTCATAGTCCTGATTTAGTCTACTTCTCTAATTGTGCTGCTGTGCTGTGTTCAAGGGAGGAAATAAAGTAATGTGTGAAATATAAATACATAGAAGAAGGGGAAAGTAATTGGCTGTAGTGGGGAGGATTCCAACAGGAAGCATTAGTTTCCATTTAGCAACACTAATGGCCCTCCCACACGCACGCATATACACACACAAAATTAGATCAGAGATCCTCTGTGCTGCAGGGTTTGTGTTAGGCATAGACGGCATGTGAGTTTAAAGTTAGGGGAAGATAAAAAATATATATTACGTAAAAAATCACCTTAATGATAAAGTCCATCAAATCAAATGTTATTTGTTACATGCGCCGAATACAACAGGTATAGATAGACCTTACAGTGAAATGCTTACTTACAAGCCATTAACCAACAATTCAGTTTTAAGAAAAAATAAGTGTTAAGAAAGTATTTACTAAAATAAACTAAAGTTTTAAAAAATAAAGAAGAAAATAGAAAAATAACAAATAATAAAATATCTGTAACGAGGCTATATAAAGGGGGCACCGGTACAGAGTCAATGTGTGGGGGCACAGGTTATAGTCGAGGTAATTGAGGCAATATGTACATGTAGGTAGAGGTAAAGTGACTATGTATAGATAATAAACAGAGAGCAGCAGCTGCGCAAATAGTCCGGTTAGCCATTTGATTAGCTGTTCAGGAGTCTTATGGCTAGGGGGTAGAAGTTGTTAAGAAGCCTTTCGGACCTAGACTTGACGCTCCGGTACCGCTTGCCGTGTGGTAGCAGAGAGAACAGTCTATCACTAGGTTGGCTGAAGTCTTTGGAAATTTGTAGGGCCTTCCTCTGACACCGCCTGGTATAGAGGTCCTAGTTGGCAGGAAGCTTGGCCCCAGTGATGTACTGGGCCATACACACTACCCTCTGTAGTGCCTTGCGGTCATAGGCCGAGCAGTTGCCATACCAGGTGGTGATGCAACCAGTCGGGATGCTCTCGATGGTGCAGCTGTATAACTTTTTAGGATCTGAGGACCCATGGCAAATCTTTTCAGTATCCTGAGGGGGAATAGGTGTTGTTGTGCCCTCTTCACGGCTGTCTTGGTGTGTTTGGACATTGAGAGTTTGTTGATTATGTAAACACCAAGGAACCAAGCTCTCAACCTGCTCCACTACAGTCTCATCGATGAGTATTTGTGCTTGGCATTCCTTTTCCTGTAATACACAATCATCTCCTTTGTCTTGATCACGTTGAGGGAGAGGTTGTTATCCTGGCACCACACTGCCAGTTCTCTGACCTCCCTATAGACTGTCTAATCATTGTCGGTGATCAGGCCTATCACTGTTGTGTAGTCGGCAAACTTAATGATGGTGTTGGAGTCGTGCTTGGCCATGCAGTCATGGATGAACAGGGAGTACAGGAGGGAAATGAGCACGCACCCTGAGGGGCCCTCATGTTGAGGATAAGTGCTGCAGATGTGATGTTACCTACCCTTACCAGCTGGGGGTGGCTTGTCAGGAAGCCGGTGAGCTGTAGTCAATGAACAGCATTCTCACATAGGCGTTACTTTTGTCCATGTGGGACAGTGTGGAGAGCGATAAAGATTGCGTCATCAGTGGATCTGTTGGGGCGGTATGCAAATTGGAGTGGGTCTAGGGTTTCTGGGATAATGGTGTAGATGTGAGCCATGACCAGCCTTTCAGAGCACTTCATGGCTACAGACGTGAGTGCTACGGGTCGGTAGTCATTTAGGCAGGTTACCTTGGTGTTCTTGGGCACAGGGACTATGGTGGTCTGCTTGAAACATGTTGGTATTACAGACTCAGTCAGGGATAGGCTGAAAATGTCAGTCAAATCAAATCAAATCAAATGTATTTGTCACATACACATGGTTAGTAGATGTTAATGTGAGTGTAGCGAAATGCTTGTGCTTTTAGTTCCGACAATGCAGTAATAACCAACGAGTAATCGAACCTAACAATTCCAAAACTACTACCTTATACACACAAGTATAAAGGGATAAAGAATATGTACATAAAGATATATGAATAAGTGATGATACAGAATGGCATAGGAAAGATGGAGTAGATGGTATAGAGTACAGTATATACATATGAGATGAGTAATGTAGGGTATATAAATGAAGTGGCATAGTTTAAAGTGGCTAGTGATACATGTATTACATAAAGATGCAGTAGATGATATAGAGTATAGTATATACATATACATATGAGATGAGTAAAGTAGGGTATGTAAACATTATATTAAGTAGCATTGTTTAACCTGTTGCGACGAGCAATCCCGTAACCGGGATCCTATTTATAGCCTCAAGCTCATTACCATAACGCAACGTTAACTATTCATGAAAATCGCAAATAAAATGAAATAAATATATTTGCTCTCAAGCATAGCCTTTTGTTAACAACACTGTCATCTCAGATTTTCAAACTATGCTTTTGAACCATAGCTAAACAAGCATTTGTGTAAGAGTATTGATAGCTAGCATAGCATTAAGCCTAGCATTCAGCATGCAACATTTTCACAAAAACAAGAAAAGCATTCAAATAAAATCATTTACCTTTGAAGAACTTCAGATGTTTTCAATGAGGAGACTCTCAGTTAGATAGCAAATGTTCAGTTTTTCCAAAAATATTATTTGTGTAGGACAAATCGCTCCGTTTTGTTCATCACGTTTGGCTACGAAAAAAACCTGTATCCAGGAGTGTAATTATCTCCGCAAGCTCATTAGCATAACGCAACGTTAACTATTCATGAAAATCGCAAATGAAATTAAATAAATATATTAGCTCTCAAGCTTAGCCTTGTTAACCTCTTAAGCCCACCCGACACGCATGCGTCCCATCTAGCCATCTGGAAATGCAAATGCGCTATGCTAAATGCTAATAGCACTCGTTAAAACTCAAACGTTCATTAAAACACACATGCAGGGTACTGAATTAAAGCTACACTCGTTGTGAATCCAGCCAACAAGTCAGATTTTTAAAATGCTTTTGGCGAAAGCATGAGAAGCTATTATCTGATAGCATGCAACACCCTGAAATACCTGAAGGGGACGTAAACAAAATAATTAGCATAGCCGGCGCTACACAAAACGCAGAAATAAAATATAAAACATTCATTACCTTTGACGAGCTTCTTTGTTGGCACTCCTATATGTCCCAAAAACATCACTATTGGGTCTTTTTTTCGATTAAATCGGTCCATATATACCCTAAATATCGATCTATGAAAAGTGTGTGATCCAGGAAAAACACCGTTTTAAAACGCAACGTAATTTTTTAAAATGAAAAAAGTTGACGATAAACTTTCACAAAACACTTCGAAATACTTTTGTAATCCAACTTTAGGTATTAGTAAATGTTAATAATCTATCAAATTGATCACGGGGCGATGTGTATTCAATAACTCCACGTCTTAAAATCATGGTCGAAAATTTATCTTCCAAAACATCCTGCCGGATACCGGAAGGAATGGGCTCTCTCTTACTCGTTTGACCAAGAAACAAAGCCCAGGCAATTGACAAGACTGACAACATCGTGTGGAAGCTGTAGGACTTGCAATCTCAGCCCCATGTAATTTGCTTTCCCATAGACAATACATGCAAGTGGCGCATTGATACTTTTTCCAGTTTTCAGTGATCAGTTTTTCTTGCGCTTTTCGATGAAACACACGTTATGTTATAGTCACAGCCGTGATTTAACCAGTTTTTAGAAATGTCAGAGTGTTTTCTATCAACACATACTAATCATATGCATATACTATATTCCTGGCATGAGTAGCAGGACGCTGAAATGTTGCACAATTTTTAACAGAATGTTCGAAAAAGTAAGGGGTAGGCTTAAGTGGTTTTAACAACACTGTCATCTCATATTTTCAAAATATGCTTTTGAACCATAGCTAAACAAGCATTTGTCATGTTTTGTCTTATATTGTCTTGTCATTTTGCTTTTCCTTCTGTTCGTTTTCCCCCTGCTGGTCTTTTTAGGTTCGTTCCCCTTTTTCTCTCTCCCTCTCTCTCTCTCTTCTCTCTATCGTTCCGTTCCTGCTCCCAGCTGTTCCTATTCCCCTAATCAATCATTTAGTCTTCCCACACCTGTTCCCTATCTTTTCCCCTGATTAGAGTCCCTATTTCTCCCCTTGTTTTCCGTTTCTGTCCTGTCGGATCCTTGTATACTGTTCACCGTGCTGTGTCTTTGTATCGCCCTGTCGTGTCGTGTTTCCCTCAGATGCTGCGTGGTGAGCAGGTGTCTGAGTCTGCTACGGTCAAGTGCCTTCCCGAGGCAACCTGCAGTTCATTATCGAGTCTCCAGTCAGTTCTCGTGATTACGAGTGGAATTGTTTTTTATGCTTTATTTACCGCTCCGATTTGTCTAGGAGTATTGCTATTTCCTTAAACTGGATTAAAGACTCTGTTTTCGCCAAGTCGCTTTTGGGTCCTCATTCACCTGCATAACAGAAGGATCCGACCAAAGAATGGACCCAGCGACTACAGACGCTCGTAACACTGCCGTCGAGATCCAAGGAGCCATGCTCGGCAGACACGAGCAGGAATTGTCTGCTGCTCGTCATGCCATGGAGAACCTGGCCGCTCAGGTTTCCGACCTCTCTGGACAGTTCCAGAGTCTTCGTCTCGTGCCACCTGTTACTTCCTGGTCTGCCGAGCCTCCGGAACCTAGGGTTAATAACCCACCTTGCTACTCCGGGCAGCCCAAGGAGTGCCGCTCCTTTCTCACCCAGTGTGATATTGTGTTCTCTCTCCAACCCAACACATACTCTAGAGAGAGAGCTCGGGTTGCTTACGTCATTTCACTCCTTACTGGCCGGGCTCGAGAGTGGGGCACAGCTATCTGGGAGGCAAGGGCTGATTGTTCAAACAATTACCATAACTTTAAAGAGGAGATGATTCGGGTTTTTGACCGTTCAGTTTTTGGTAGGGAGGCTTCTAGGGCCCTGGCTTCCCTATGCCAAGGTGATCGATCCATAACGGATTACTCTATAGAGTTTCGCACTCTTGCTGCCTCTAGTGACTGGAACGAGCCGGCGCTGCTCGCTCGTTTTCTGGAGGGACTCCACGCAGTGGTTAAAGATGAGATTCTCTCCCGGGAGGTTCCTTCCAGTGTGGACTCTTTGATTGCTCTCGCCATCCGCATAGAACGACGGGTAGATCTTCGTCACCAAGCTCGTGGAAGAGAGCTCGCGTCAACGGTGTTTCCCTGCTCCGCATCGCAACCATCTCCCTCCTCTGGCTCAGAGACTGAGCCCATGCAGCTGGGAGGTATTCGCATCTCGACTAAGGAGAGGGAACGGAGGATCACCAACCGCCCGTGCCTCTATTGCGGATTTGATGGACATTTTGTCAATTCATGTCCAGTAAAAGCCAGAGCTCATCAGTAAGCGGAGGGCTACTGGTGAGCGCTACTACTCAGGTCTCTCCATCTAGATCCTGTACTACTATGTCGGTCCATCTACGCTGGACCGGTTCGGGTGCTACATGCAGTGCCTTGATAGACTCTGGGGCTGAGGGTTGTTTCATGGACGAAGCATGGGCTCGGAAACATGACATTCCTTTCAGACCGTTAGACAAGCCTACGCCCATGTTCGCCTTAGATGGTAGTCATCTTCCCAGTATCAGATTTGAGACACTACCTTTAACCCTCACAGTATCTGGTAACCACAGTGAGACTATTTCTTTTTTGATTTTTCGTTCACCTTTTACACCTGTTGTTTTGGGTCATCCCTGGCTAGTATGTCATAATCCTTCTATTAATTGGTCTAGTAATTCTATCCTATCCTGGAACGTTTCTTGTCATGTGAAGTGTTTAATGTCTGCCATCCCTCCCATTTCTTCTGTCCCCACTTCTCAGGAGGAACCTGGCGATTTGACAGGAGTGCCGGAGGAATATCATGATCTGCGCACGGTCTTCAGTCGGTCCCGAGCCAACTCCCTTCCTCCTCACCGGTCGTATGATTGTAGTATTGATCTCCTTCCGGGGACCACTCCTCCTCGGGGTAGACTATACTCTCTGTCGGCTCCCGAACGTAAGGCTCTCAAGGATTATTTGTCTGTGTCTCTTTGACGCCGGTACCATAGTGCCTTCTTCCTCTCCGGCCGGGGCGGGTTTTTTTTGTTAAGAAAAAGGACGGTACTCTACGCCCCTGCGTGGATTATCGAGGGCTGAATGACATAACGGTTAAGAATCGTTATCCGCTTCCCCTTATGTCATCAGCCTTCGAGATTCTGCAGGGAGCCAGGTGCTTTACTAAGTTGGACCTTCGTAACGCTTACCATCTCGTGCGCATCAGAGAGGGGACGAGTGGAAAACGGCGTTTAACACTCCGTTAGGGCATTTTGAGTACCGGGTTCTGCCGTTTGGTCTCGCCAATGCGCCAGCTGTTTTTCAGGCATTAGTTAATGATGTTCTGAGAGACATGCTGAACATCTTTGTTTTTGTCTACCTTGACGATATCCTGATTTTTTCACCGTCACTCGAGATTCATGTTCAGCACGTTCGACGTGTTCTCCAGCGCCTTTTAGAGAATTGTCTCTACGTGAAGGCTGAGAAGTGCTCTTTTCATGTCTCCTCCGTTACTTTTCTCGGTTCCGTTATTTCCGCTGAAGGCATTCAGATGGATTCCGCTAAGGTCCAAGCTGTCAGTGAGTGGCCCGTTCCAAGGTCACGTGTCGAGTTGCAGCGCTTTCTAGGTTTCGCTCATTTCTATCGGCGTTTCATTCGTAATTTTGGTCAAGTTGCTGCCCCTCTCACAGCTCTTACTTCTGTCAAGACGTGTTTTAAGTGGTCCGGTTCCGCCCAGGGAGCTTTTGATCTTCTAAAAGAACGTTTTACGTCCGCTCCTATCCTCGTTACTCCTGACGTCACTAGACAATTCATTGTCGAGGTTGACGCTTCAGAGGTAGGCGTGGGAGCCATTCTATCCCAGCGCTTCCAGTCTGACGATAAGGTTCATCCTTGCGCTTATTTTTCTCATCGCCTGTCGCCATCTGAACGCAACTATGATGTGGGTAACCGCGAACTGCTCGCCATCCGCTTAGCCCTAGGCGAATGGCGACAGTGGTTGGAGGGGGCGACCGTTCCTTTTGTCGTTTGGACAGACCATAAGAAACTTGAGTACATCCGTTCTGCCAAACGACTTAATGCTCGTCAAGCTCGTTGGGCGTTATTTTTCGCTCGTTTCGAGTTTGTGATTTCTTACCGTCCGGGTAGCAAGAACACCAAGCCTGATGCCTTATCCCGTCTTTTTAGTTCTTCTGTGGCTTCTACTGATCCCGAGGGGATTCTTCCTTATGGGCGTGTTGTCGGGTTGACAGTCTGGGGAATTGAAAGACAGGTTAAGCAAGCACTCACGCACACTGCGTCGCCGCGCGCTTGTCCTAGTAACCTTCTTTTCGTTCCTGTTTCCACTCGTCTGGCTGTTCTTCAGTGGGCTCACTCTGCCAAGTTAGCTGGTCATCCCGGTGTTCGAGGCACTCTTGCTTCTATTCGCCAGCGCTTTTGGTGGCCGACTCAGGAGCGTGACACGCGCCGTTTCGTGGCTGCTTGTTCGGACTGCGCGCAGACTAAGTCAGGTAACTCTCCTCCTGCCGGTCGTCTCAGACCGCTCCCCATTCCTTCTCGACCATGGTCTCACATCGCCCTAGACTTCATTACCGGTCTGCCTTTGTCTGCGGGGAAGACTGTGATTCTTACGGTTGTCGATAGGTTCTCTAAGGCGGCACATTTCATTCCTCTCGCTAAACTTCCTTCCGCTAAGGAGACGGCACAAATCATCATCGAGAATGTGTTCAGAATTCATGGCCTCCCGTTAGACGCCGTTTCAGACAGAGGTCCGCAATTCACGTCACAGTTTTGGAGGGAGTTCTGTCGTTTGATTGGTGCGTCCGTCAGTCTCTCTTCCGGGTTTCATCCCCAGTCTAACGGTCAAGCAGAGAGGGCCAATCAGACGATTGGTCGCATACTACGCAGCCTTTCTTTCAGAAACCCTGCGTCTTGGGCAGAACAGCTCCCCTGGGCAGAATACGCTCACAACTCGCTTCCTTCGTCTGCTACCGGGTTATCTCCGTTTCAGAGTAGTCTGGGTTACCAGCCTCCTCTGTTCACATCCCAGCTTGCCGAGTCCAGCGTTCCCTCCGCTCAAGCGTTTGTCCAACGTTGTGAGCGCACCTGGAGGAGGGTGAGGTCTGCACTTTGCCGTTACAGGGCACAGACTGTGAGCCGCCAATAAACGTAGGATTAAGAGTCCAAGGTATTGTTGCGGCCAGAGAGTGTGGCTTTCCACTCGCAACCTTCCTCTTACGACAGCTTCTCGTAAGTTGACTCCGCGGTTCATTGGTCCGTTCCGTGTCTCCCAGGTCGTCAATCCTGTCGCTGTGCGACTGCTTCTTCCGCGACATCTTCGTCGCGTCCATCCTGTCTTCCATGTCTCCTGTGTCAAGCCCTTTCTTCGCACCCCGTTCGTCTTCCCTCCCCCTCCCGTCCTTGTCGAGAGCGCACCTATTTACAAGGTACGTAGGATCATGGACATGCGTTCTCGGGGACGGGGTCACCAATACTTAGTGGATTGGGAGGGTTACGGTCCTGAGGAGAGGAGTTGGGTTCCGTCTCGGGACGTGCTGGACCGTTCAATGATTGATGATTTCCTCCATTGCCGCCAGGATTCCTCCTCGAGTGCGCCAGGAGGCACTCGGTGAGTGGGGGGGTACTGTCATGTTTTGTCTTATATTGTCTTGTCATTTTGCTTTTCCTTCTGTTCGTTTTCCCCCTGCTGGTCTTTTTAGGTTCGTTCCCCTTTTTCTCTCTCCCTCTCTCTCTCTCTTCTCTCTATCGTTCCGTTCCTGCTCCCAGCTGTTCCTATTCCCCTAATCAATCATTTAGTCTTCCCACACCTGTTCCCTATCTTTTCCCCTGATTAGAGTCCCTATTTCTCCCCTTGTTTTCCGTTTCTGTCCTGTCGGATCCTTGTATACTGTTCACCGTGCTGTGTCTTTGTATCGCCCTGTCGTGTCGTGTTTCCCTCAGATGCTGCGTGGTGAGCAGGTGTCTGAGTCTGCTACGGTCAAGTGCCTTCCCGAGGCAACCTGCAGTTCATTATCGAGTCTCCAGTCAGTTCTCGTGATTACGAGTGGAATTGTTTTTTATGCTTTATTTACCGCTCCGATTTGTCTAGGAGTATTGCTATTTCCTTAAACTGGATTAAAGACTCTGTTTTCGCCAAGTCGCTTTTGGGTCCTCATTCACCTGCATAACAGCATTTGTTTAAGAGTATTGAGTGCCTAGCATAGCATTAAGCCTGGCATTCAGCATGCAACATTTTCACAAAAACAAGAAAAGCATTCAAATAAAATAATTTACCTATGAAGAACTTCAGATGTTTTCAATGAGGAGACTCTCAGTTAGATAGCAAATGTTCAGTTTTTACAAAAATATTATTTGTGTAGGACAAATCGTTCCATTTTGTTGATCACATTTGGGTAAGAAAAAACCCGAAAAGTAAGTCATTACAACGCAAACTTTTTTCCAAATTATCTCCATAATATCGTCAGAAACATGGCAAACGTTGTTTAGAATCAATCTCAAGGTGTTTTTCACATATCTATCGATGATAAATAATTCGTGGCAGTTTGGTTTCTCCTCTGAAGAAATGGAAGGACCTGGAATTTACGCAATAATTTTGACGCAGACACCTGGTAAATGTAGTCTCTTATGGTCAATCTTCCAATGATATGCCTACAAATACGTCACAATGCTGCAGACACCTTGGGGAAACGACAGAAAGTGCAGGCTCATTCCTGGCGCATTCACAGCCATATAAGAAGACATTGGAACACAGGGCATTCTAAATCTGGACCATTTCCTGTATGAAATTTCATCCTGGTTTCGCCTGTAGCATTAGTTCTGGGGCACTCACAGATAATATCTTTGCAGTGTTGGAAACCTCAGAGTTTTTTCTTTCCAAAGCTGTCAATTACATGCATAGTCGAGCATCTTTTCATGACAAAATATCTTGTTTAAAACGAGAATGTTTTTTATCCAAAAATTAAAAGAGCGCCCCCTATTTCAAAGAAGTTAAAGTGGCTAGTGATATATTTTTTACATCAATTTCCATAAATTGTCATTATTAAAGTGGCTGGAGTTGAGTCCGTGTGTTGGCAGCAGCCACTCAATGTTAGTGGTGGCTGTTTAACAGTCTGATGGCCTTGAGATAGAAGCTGTTTTTCAGTCTCTCGGTCCCTGCTTTGATGTACCAGTACTGACCTCGCCTTCTGGATGATAGCGGGGTGAACAGGCAGTGGCTCGGGTAGTTGTTGTCCTTGATGATCTTTATGGTCTTCCTGTGACATCGGGTGGTGTAGGTGTCCTGGAGGTCAGGTAGTTTGCCCCCAGTGATGCGTTGTGCAGACCTCACTACCCTCTGGAGAGCCTTACGGTTGTGGGCAGAGCAGTTGCTGTACCAGGCAGTGATACAGCCCGAGAGGATGCTCTCGATTGTGCATCTGTAGAAGTTTGTGAGTGCTTTTGGTGTCAAGCCAAATTTCTTCAGCCTCCTGAGTTGAAGAGGCGCTGCTGCACCTTCTTCACGACGCTGTCTGTGTGGGTGGACCAATTTAGTTTGTCCGTGATGTGTACGCCAAGGAACTTAAAACGTACTACCCTCTTCACTACTGTCCTGTCAATGTGGATAGGGGGGTGCTCCCTCTGCTGTTTCCTGAAGTCCACAATCATCTATCTAGTTATTTTCCTGACACCACACTCCGAGGGCCCTCACCTCCTCCCTGTAGGCCGTCTCGTCGTTGTTGGTAATCAAGGCTACCACTAGTGTCGTCCGCAAACTTGATAATTGAGTTGGAGGTGTGCATGGCCACGCAGTTGTGGGTGAACAGGGAGTACAGGAGAGGGCTCAGAACGCACTCCTGTGGGGCCCCAGTGTTGAGGATCAGCGGGGTGGAGATGTTGTTACCTACCCTCACCACCTGGGGTGGCCCGTCAGGAAGTCCAGGTCTCGAGCTTGGTGACGACATTGGAGGGTACTACAGTGTTAAATGCTGAGCTGTAGTCAATGAACAGCATTCTCACCACATAGGTATTCCTCTTGTCCAGATGGGTTAGGGCAGTGTGCATTGTGATTGCGGTTGCATCGTCTGTGGACCTATTTGGGCGGTAAGCAAATTGGAGTTGGTCTAGGGTGTCAGGTAGGGTGGAGGTGATATGGTCCTTGACTAGTTTCTCAAAGCACTTCATGATGACGGAAGTGAGTCGTTTAGCTCAGTTACCTTAGCTTTCTTGGGAACAGGGACAACGGTGGCCCTCTTGAAGCATGTGGGAACAGCAGACTGGGATAAGGATTGATTGAATATGTCCGTAAACACACCAGCCAGCTGGTCTGCGCATAATCTGAGGACGCACCTGGGGATGCCGTCTGGGCCTGCAGCCTTGCGAGGGTTAACACGTTTAAATGTTTTGTCGTGTCAATGGCATTGTATGGTCCTCAAAGCGGGTAAAAAAGTTATTTAGTCTGTCTGGGAGCAAGACATCCTGGTCCGCGACGGGGCTGGTTTCTTTTTGTAATCCGTGATTGACTGTAGACCCTGCCACATGCCTCTTGTGTCTGAGCCGTTGAATTGCGACTCTACTTTGTCTCTATACAGACGCTTAGCTTGTTTGATTGCCTTACGGAGGGAATAGCTACACTGTTTGTTTTCTGTCATGTTTCCGGTCACCTTGCCCTGGTTAAAAGCAGTGGTTCGCGCTTTCAGTTTCACGCGAATGCTGCCATCAATCCACGGTTTCTGGTTTAGGAATGTTTTAATCGTTGCTATGGGTACGACATCATCAATGCACTTTCTATTGAACTCGCTCACCGAATCAGCGTATTCGTCAATGTTGTTGTTGGAAGCAATGCGGAACATATCCCAATCCACGTGATCGAAGCAGTCTTGAAGCGTGGAATCAGATTGGTCGGACCAGCGTTGAACAGACCTGAGCACGGGAGCTTCTTGTTTAAGTTTCGGTCTGTAGGCTGAGAGCAACAAAATGGAGTCGTGGTCAGCTTTTCCGAAAGGAGGGTGGGGGAGGGCCTTATATGCGTTGCGGAAGTTAGAATAACAGTGATCTAGGGTTTTACCAACCCTGGTTGCGCAATCGATTTGCTGATACAATTCAGGGAGTCTTGTTTTCAGATTAGCCTTTTTAAAAGCCCCAGCTACAATGAATGCTGCCTCAGGATATGTTGTTTCCAGTTTGCATAGAGTCAAATAAAGTTTGTTCAGGGCCATCGATGTGCCTGCTTGTGGGGGGAATATATACGGCTGTGATTATAATCGAAGAGAATTCCCTTGGTAGATAATGCGGTCGACATTTGATTGTGAGGGATTCTAAGTTAGGTGAACAGAAGGACTTGAGGTCCTGTATGTTGTTATGATCACACCACATTTCGTTAATCATAAGGCATAACCCCCCGCCCCTCTTCTTACCAGAAAGATGGTTGTTTCTGTCGACGCGATGCGTGAAGAAACCAGCTGGCTGCACTGACTCCGTTAGCGTCCGTCTCTGATGTCTCTCTGGAATGCTACCCTTGCTTGGATTTCATCAACCTTGTTGTCAAGAGACTGGATATTGGCGAATAGTATGCCAGGGAGTGGTGCGCGATGTGCCCGTCTCAGGAGCCTGACCAGAAGACCGCTTCGTTTGCCTCTTTTATGATGTCGTTGTTTGGGGTCACCAGCTGGGATCCGATCCATTGTCCTGGGTGGAAGGCAGAACACAGGATCCGCTTCGGGAAAGTCATATTCCTGGTCGTAATGATGGTGAGTTGACTTTGCTCTTATATTTAGAAGTTCCTCCCGACTGTATGTAATGAAACCTAAGATTACCTGGGGTACCAATTTAAGAAATAACACACAAAAAAAAACGAAATACTGCATAGTTTCCTAGGAGGCTGCCATCTCTGTCGGCGCCAGAAGTACAGTGAAGACACTTGCCAGTTGGTCAGTGCATGATCAGAGTACACCTCCTGGTAATCCCTTCTTGCACTGTGGCATTGTGAATGTTGACCTGTTTGAAAGTCTTATTCACATTGGCAACGGGGGGTGTGATGACACAGTCGTCCGGAACAGCTGGTGCTCTCATGCATGCTTCAGTGTTACTTGCCTCGAACCGAGCATAAAAGTACTTTTGCTCGTCTGGTAGGCTTGTGTCACTGGGCAGCTCACGGCTGTGCTTCCCTTTGTAGTCAGTAATAGTTTGCAAGCCCCACCACATCTGATGAGTGTCGGAGCCTGTATAATACGATTCAATCTTAGTCCTGTATTCACGCTTTGCCTGTTTGATGGTTCGTCTAAGGGCATAGCAGGATTTCTTATAAGCGTCCGGGTTAGAATCCCACTCCTTAAAGTGGCAGCTCTACCCTTTAGCTCAGTGCGGATGTTGCCTGTAATCCATGGCTTCTGTTTGGGGAATGTACCTACTGCCATCGGAAGAATCCCAGAACATATTCCAGGCTATCAAAACAATCCTGTAGCTTAGCATCTGTGTCATCTGACCACTTCCGTATTGATTGAGTCACTGGCACTTCCTGCTTTAGTTTTTGCTTGTAAGCAGGAATCAGGATGACAGAGTTATGGTCATATTTGCCAAATGGCGAGGGAAAGCTTTGTATGTGTCTCTGTGTGTGGAGTAAAGGTGGTCTTCTTTATCTCTGGTTGCACATGTAAAACAGGTAAAACAGATTTAAGTTTCCCTGCATTAAAGTTCCCGTCCACTAGGAGTGCCGGCTCATCAATTTTCTTGTTTTCTTATTGACTTATGCAGCTTGCTGAGTGTGGTCTTAGTGCCAGCATTGGTTTGTGTTGGTAAATAGACAGCTACGAGAAATATAGATGAAAACTCACTTGGTAAATAATGTGGTCTACAGCTTATCATGAGATACTCTACCTAAGGTGAGCAAAACCTTGAGACTTCCTTAATATTAGATTTTGTGCACCAGTTGTTATTTACAAATAGACACAGACCAGCCACCCCTTGTCTTACTGAAGGCAGCTGTTCTTTCTTGCCGATGGATGGAAAACTCAGCCAGCTGTGTGTTATCCATGTCGTCATTCACCCACGACTCTGGGAAACATAAGATATTACCGTTTTTAATGTCCCATTGGTACGTTAGTTGGAGCTCATCCATTTTATTATCCAATGATTGCACGTTGGCTAATGGTAGAGGTGGATTACCCACTCGCCATCGGATCATTACAAGGCACACACCGACCTACGTCCCCGATATCTCCGTCTCTTCTTCAAGTGAATGACAGGGATTTGGGCCTTGTCCGGTGTCTGCAGTAAATCCTTCGAGTCCGAGTCGTTAAAGAAAAATGATTCATCCCGTATGAGGTGATTAATCACTGTCCTGATATCCAGAATCTATTTTCTGTCACGAGAGGCAGTGGCAGAAACATTTTCTACAAAAGAAGTTACAAATAATGTGAAAAACACACACAATAGCACAATTGGTTAGGATCCTGTGAAACGGCAGCCATCTCCTCTGGTGCCATTATTTATTAAGTATGCATCTATCATCGATTTTGCAGACTAATGTAAGATAGCCTACTATTTCTAATGTGATGAGTAGATTGGATAGTCATAATTTACGCTAATAATATACTGTACATGTCTCACTGTTCTCAAAAAATATTGTTCTGCTTTTCTTCTCCTTTCTTTGCACAAGTCCAGAGCTCAGCCCCAGCTCGAGGGACTTCCATAGCTCAGCCCCAGCTAGAGGGACATCCAGAGCTCAGCCCCAGCTAGAGGGACATCCAGAGCTCAGCCCCAGCTAGAGGGACATCCAGAGCTCAGCCCCAGCTAGAGGGACATAAAGTGCTCAGCCCCAGCTAGAGGGACATCCAGAACTCAGCACCAGCTAGAGGGACATAAAGAGCTCAGTCCCAGCTAGAGGGACATCCAGAGCTCAGCACCACGGTGGTGGCTCTGGTGTGGGACGTAGACCCCACTCCACCTTAGTCTTGGCCTCCTTACGTGGCGCCTCTGGAATGGCGACCCTCGCCGCCGACCCCGAACTGGGGACCCTTACAGCGGGTGCCAGATGGGGGTGAGACTCTGGCGGGGCTGGACAGGCGGGAGACTCTGGCGGCGCCAGACAGGTGGGAGATTCTGGCGGTGCCGGACAGGCGGGAGACTCTGGCGGTGCCGGAGTAAAGGGCGACTCTGTCGGCTCCGGACTGACGGGAGGCTCTGGCAGATCCGGACTGGAGGGAGACTTGGTTCTGGGAGCAGGCACGGGACTCACCAGGCTGGGGAGACTTACAGGCGGCCTCTTCCTTGGCCGAGGCACCGGATGCACTGGGCCGTGGAGGCGCACTGGAGGTCTCGAGCAATGAGCCTGCACAACCCGTCCTGGCTGGATACCCCCTGTAGCCCGGCAAGTGCGGAGAGTTGGAACAGGCCGCTTATGATAGGCTTATTGACATAATTTGAGTCAATTGGAAGTGTACCTGTGGATGTATTTCAAGGCCTACCTTCAAACTCAGTGCCTCTTTGCTTGATATCATGGGAAAATCAAAAGAAATGTATCTTCCCCTAAGAAATCAGAAAGAATTTACCCAAAATTTACCCAACTTATTGTGGGAAGCTTGTGGAAGGCTACCCGAAACGTTTGACCCAAGTTAAGCAATTTAAAGGGAATGCTACCGAACACTAATTGAGTGTATATAAACTTCTGAACGACTGGGAAATAAAAACTGAAATGCTGAAATAAATCATTCTCTCTACTATTATTCTGACATTTCACATTCTTAAAATAAAGTGGTGATCCTAACTGACCAAAGACAGGGAATTTTTACTAGGATTAAATGTCAGGAATTGTGAAAAACGTTTAAATGTATTTGGCTAAGGTGTATGTAAACTTCCGACTTCAACTGTACATACATACATACATACATACATACATACATACATACATACATACATACATACATACATACATACATACATACATACATACATACATACATACATACATACATACATACATACATACATACATACATACATACATACATACATACATACATACATACATACATACATACATACATACATACATACATCCATCCATCCATCCATCCATCCATCCATCCATCCATCCATCCATCCATCCATCCATCCATACATACATACATCCATACATACATCCATCCATCCATCCACACACACAGTTTTGTATTGATATCCTTGTGGGGACCAAATGTTTGACTCCCATCTAAAATACTATTAACCCAAACCCTAAACCCTTAACCTAACCATAACCCTAACCTCAACCCAAAGCCTAACCTTGACTCCAAACCCCTAACCATAAAACTATACCTACTGTAATCCTAACTCCTAACCTAACTCTCAACATAACTTCAACACCTAACCATAACCTTAATTGTAACCCTAACCATAATTGTAACCCTAACCCTACACCTAACCCCTAATCCTAAAATAGCGTTTTTCCTCATGAGGACCGTCAAAATGTCCCAACTTGTCCAACTATTCCTTGTTTTACTGTCCTTGTGAGGACTTCAAGTAGCCACTGGGATAGTTACACACACACACACACACACACACACACACACACACACACACACACACACACACACACACACACACACACACACACACACACACACACACACACACACACACACACACACACACACACACACACACACACACACACAGACACACACACACACACACAGTGAGTCACAAGTGCCAAATATTTAATCAGAGTGATTAACTTTCCCAGTGTGATTAATCGAGGCATGTGATTACTTGCTGCTAAGGAAGAGACCAGTGTGTGGGTGTGAGAGAGTGTTTCTGCTTTACCTTGTGAGTGTGTGTCCTGTTCTCTCTCTCTCTCTCTCTCTCTCTCTCTCTCTCTCTCTCTCTCTCTCTCTCTCTCTCTCTCTCTCTCTCTCTCTCTTAAAGTGTTTTAGTATCATGAAATATTTTTCAAATGTGTTCTTATAAACCCCCGGGAAGAATATGACAATAAAAAAATTAAAACATCTGACAAGTGAGCACCTAATATGTGGTCATTTTCATAACTTCTTTGACTGTTTGGGAATGACATATACTAAGGCATTTGTGAAAATTCTATTGCAATATAGAGCGGGAAAACGGCAGGGCGTTTGGACAATTAACAGACACTACAGTAAATAAAATCTAACAAAAACATCTTTTTCGTCCACAAACCGGTACGCTATAGCCGATCAGAGCTACAGTAGGCCTTTATACAAACAAGCTATTTGCCACATGGGCCTGCCATCATTCACTTTGAACTGGATTGTGTGTTTACAGATAGTAGCAACAGCACAACTTTAGATCATTAGAACACATTTGCCAAAAGCCACAAAATACACCTGAATGGATTTCTGCAAGTATGTAAATAGTCCTCTTACATTTGGGAACTTTACAATCCTTATTGATCAAACATCCATGAAAAGGTGGTCCCTCTCCCTCAGTTGTCTACGCACGTAAAAAAAAAACTAATGCTAGCCGGAGCGAAATGTGCTAAAATCTAACGAGGGAACACTAGATAAACCCTCTCAAACCTTTTCAGCTAGTTGGCCGTCAAAATTGCACTGATAAACCATGGAGAATAGTAGCCTCCCCGTCCTTCTGCAGCATGGCTACCAATGCATGCTCGTCTCAAACCATGTTCTGAAAACGGAATGGGAACTTGCCTGCCTGCCAAATATATTTGATTCACAACGAAAAGATATGCTAACTGTGGAAAGGTTAATCAAGTTCAGCATATGTAACCGTATAATTTTAAACCGTCCCCTCGCCCATACCCGGGCGTGAACCAGGGACCTTCTGCACACATCAACAACAGTCACCCTCGAAGCTTCGTTACCCATCGCTCCACAAAAGCCGCGGCCCTTGCAGAGCAAGGGGAACTACTACTTCAAGGTCTCAGAGCAAGTGACGTAACCGATTGAAACGCTATTTAGCGCACACCGCTAACTAAGCTAGCCATTTCACATCCGTTACACATAGCTAGCTAGCTCGCAAAGCAATTGACATTTCTTAGCATTTAAACAAATGACACCTGTATCTCTAGCTGTAGCCACTGAAAAATGATATGAGAAAAAGTCTGTCACTCACCCACTCCTCCAGTGACATGACATCCTTCCAGCAGCTAGCGAGCTAACGTTAGGTTCCATACTTTTAGCATGCTAAATAAATAGCTAGTTACAAAAATACAAACCCTAGCCCAGGAATGTCAAACTCAATAAGCTATCGGGCAGTATTGAAAAAACACAACGAATCCGCAGGCCAGACATAGCCTGTTTGTTTTTACAAAAATCTTGCAACTGCGACCCAAACTGGCCATTGTTTTATTGAAAAAATATGTCCCTTTATAATGTCCACGTATGTACATAGGATGATGTATATAGCATTTTAATATGTTATAACAAAAGAAGATAA
Organism: Oncorhynchus gorbuscha; assembly: GCF_021184085.1. NCBI lineage: Eukaryota > Metazoa > Chordata > Actinopteri > Salmoniformes > Salmonidae > Oncorhynchus > Oncorhynchus gorbuscha. The sequence goes on along the minus strand of NC_060183.1, from coordinate 67,715,763 downwards.
GTAATATTTGTCCAGCCTTTGCTGCTGTGCTTGCAGATGTGCATAATAGGCTGCAATCCTAATCAAAACGTATTTTAACCACTCTAAATAACAAAACTGTAGCTATAGGTTGTTGTAACATTTAAACTTAAAACATGTTTGTTTTTTAAATTGCACTGCATGGATCGCCGGTGCCAGTTGAATGCCGCATTGCTGTACGGTGTATTCAAAATGTCTTGTGGTTGAATGGCCAGCCTAGGCTACTTCTCAAATGTTGCTGTAATAGGTCTACATATTTCTCCTTAACCGCCATCGATAGGAGGCATTACTGTGTAGCCGTATTCATAAACCTGGCCAAGGCTTTCGACTCTGTCAATCACAACATTCTTATTGGCAGACTCAACAGCTTTGGTTTCTCAAATAATTGCCTCACTTTGTTCACCAACTACTTCTCCGATAGAGTTCAGTATGTCAAATCGGAGGGCCTATTGTCCGGACCTCTGGCAGTCTCTATGGGGGTGCTACAGGGTTAAATTCTCAGGTCGACTCTCTTCTTTATATACATCAATGATTTGGCTCTCGCAGTTGGTGATTCCTTGATCCACCACTACACAGACGACAAGATTCTGTATACCTCTGGCTCTTCATTGGACACTGTGTTAACTAACCTCCAGATGAGCTTCAATGCCTCCAACTGCTCTTAAATACAAGTAAAACTAAATGCATTCTCTTCAACTGATTGCTGCCCGCCTGTCCAGCATCACTACTCTGGACGGTTCTGACTTAGAATATGTGGACAACTACAAATACCTAGGTGTCTGGTTAGACTGTAAAATCTCCTTCCAGACTCACATTAAACATATCCAATCCAAAATTAAATCTAAAATTGGCTTCATATTTTGCAACAAGGCATCCTTCACTCATGCTGCCAAACATACCCTCGTAAAACTGACCATCATACCCGATCCTCAAATTCGGCTATGTAATTTACCAAATATCCTCTAATACTCTACTCAACAAACTGGATGCAGTCTATCACAGTGCCATCTGTTTTGTCACCAAAGCCCCATTTACTGCCCACCACTGCGACCTGTATGCTCTCGTTGGCTGGCCCTCAGTACGTACTTGTCGCCAAACCCACTGGCTCCAGGTCATCTATAAGTCTCTGCTAGGTAAAGCCCCGCCTTATCTCAGCTCATTGGTCGCCATAGCACCACCCACCCGTAGCAATCGCTCCAGCAGGTATATCTCACTGGTCACCCCCAAAGCCAATTCTTCCTTTGGCCGCCTCTCCTTCCAGTTCTCTGCTGCCAATGACTGGAACGAACTGCAAAAATCTCTGAAGCTGGAGACTCTTACCTCCCTCACTAGCTTTAAGCACCAGCTGTCAGAGCAGCTCACAGATCACTGCCCCTGTACATAGCTCATCTGTAAATAGCTCATCTGTAAATATCTTGGTCCTTTGCACCCCAGTATCTCAACTTGCACATTCATCCTCTGCACATCCTACCATTCCAGTGTTTAATTGCTATATTGTAATTACTTTGCCACATTGGCCTATTTATTGCCTTACCTCTCTTATCCTACCTCATTTGCACATGCTGTATATACATTTCCCTACTGTATTATTGATTGTATGTTTGTTTATTCCATGTGTAATTCTGTGTTGTTGTATGTGTCGAACTGCTTCGCTTTATCTTGGCCAGGTCGCAGTTGCAAATGAGAACTTGTCCTCAACTAGCCTACCTGGTTAAATAAAGGTGAAATAAAATAAAAAAATAAATGTTGTTTTGTAGCAGGTTTTGTAGCAGGTCATATCGAATGGTTCCAATGATGAATTTGACAGAGCCACCGATCCCTGGATGAAGATGGCTCCGCTGTAAATGGGCGCAATACATGGGACAGGAATGCAGCACAATTGAAGTTGAATTCACCAACGCGAGCGCAACAGGCTGTAATTTCATAAAGTAGATAACTCAACTGTTGACACTCTTGTGCATCCCATTCCGGCCGCAGACCTTGTGTTTGACACGTATGCTAGCCTATTAGCCATGTTATGACTAAGTTGTGATCATTACCCTTGCTAGTTTACTTATCTATTGTTCACCTCATACCTTTTTTTGCACTATTGGTTAGAGCCTGTAAGTAAGCATTTCACCGTAAGGTTTACACCTGTTCTATTTGGGTGCACATGACAAATACATTTTGATTTGATTTGATTGTATTGACATTCCCAGCCTTAGTTACAGTCATTCATTTTTGTTCGAAATATTGAGTCATTGAAACTGAAACAGTACATCCCAGATGGGTTGAGGCAGCAAATAATCTACCAGGCCAGTTGTGAGTTAAAACATGTTTTAGACTACCAAGAAAATTCATGGTGAATTATATTAATCATGCATTGCATCTATCTATTCTGCCAACAATGCCTATTTTTAAAACCTCACATAAAGTTGGTTTTGTAGCATAAACTAGGAATTTGATATTTTTGCCTGATATTATGATTGTCTGTATGTTTCAAATCTGCAAAGTAGTTCAAACACTGTCAGTTCCACTTTAAATGTCCAGTTCTCTGCCCTTTTGTGTCTCTGATGTTGCAGTTGCTGATAACCAATCAGAAGACAGGGATGAGTGAACAGGGTAGTCAGTTTAGGGTGTTATCATGTTACAATGTGTGTGTGTGTGTTATACACTACAGAACCAAAAGTATGTGGACACCTGCTCATCGAACATCTCATTCCAAAATCATGGGCATTAATATGGAATTAGTCCCCCCTTTCCTGCTATAACAGCATCCACTCTTCTGGGAAGGCTTTCCACTAAATGTTGGAACATGGTTGCGAGCACTTGCTTCCATTCAGCCACAAGAGCATTAGTGAGGTCGGGCACTGATGTTGGGCGATTAGGCCTGGCCCGCAGTCAGCATTCCAATTCATCCCTAAGATGTTCAATGGGGTTGAGGTCACGGCTCTGTGCAGGCCAGTCAATCTTGACAAACCATTTCTGTATGGACCTCGCTTTGTGCACGTGGGCATTGTCATGCTGAAAATGGAAACTGTTGCCACAAAGTTGGAAGCACATAATTATCTAGAATGTCATTGTATGATGTAGCGTTAAGATTTCCCTTTACTGGAAGTAAGGTGCCAACCTGAACCATGAAAAACAGCCCAAGACCATTATTCCCCTTCCACCAAACTTTATAGTTGGCATTATGCATTAGTGCAGGTAGCATTCTCCTGGCATCCTCCAAACCCAGATTAGTCCGTCGGACTGCCAGATGGGGAAGCCTGATTCATTACTCCAGAGAACGCGTTGCCACTGCTCCAGAGTCCAATGGCGGGGAGCTTTACACCCCTCCAGCCGACGCTTGGTATTGTGCGTGGTAATCTTAGGCTTGTGTGCGGCTGCCCTGCCATGGAAACCCATTTCATGAAGCTCCCAACTAACAGTTATTGTACTGACATTGCTTCCAGAGGTAATTTGGATCTCGGTAGTGACTGTTGCAACCGAGGACAGACGCTACACGCTTCAGCACTCAGCTATCCTGTTCTGTGAGTTTGTGTAGCCGACCACTTCGCTGAGCCGTTGTTACTCCTAGATGTTTCCACTTCACAATAATAGCACTAGCAGGGCGTAAATTTGACGAACTGACTTGATGGAAAGGTGGCATCCTATGACAATGCCATGTTGAAAGTCACTGAGCTCTTCTGTAAGGCCATTCTACTGTCAATGTTTGTCTATGGAGATTGCATGGATGTGTGCTCGATTTTATACACCCGTGGCTGAAATAGCTGAATAGACTAATTTGAAGGGGTTTCCACATACGTTTGTATGTATAGTTTAGCTTTGTAGCTTTACAGCTGTAATCTGATGAAGTAGGGCATGTTTATTAAAGTCCTACGGCCTGGACATGGCACAGCTAAGGTCACTGGGACAAGCTGTGCATTTGTGTGTTTGTGTGTGTGTGTCTGTGTGATAGCTGGTGTCTCTCCAAAAACAAATGAGATGTCTATTTGCCCAGAAGGTGGGTTGGATGGAGGGATAGAAGGGCTCTCTGGAGAACAAATTAACACTGACAGACTAGCTCCAGATGGAGAGAACACCATCCCTCCAGCCAAGAGCTCTCTCTTTTCTCTCTCTCAATCTCTACTTCTTTCTCTCCCTCTATCATGTCTTCACTCTGTCTCTCTTGTAATCTCTCCTCTTCTCCACCATGGTCAATGTGATCAAGTGGGATTTTCTACTACATCTTGTGTGTCTGCATCTGTGAAGAAAACAATGATTGGGAGATAGCTGTGGTCCAAGATGATAAATGTGAATAAGTTCTCACACACAACATGAGAAAACATACTGTCGCGTAGAGTAGCCCAGAAGGCTAAACTGAAAAACTTAACCTCTATCAAATAAAACGATGGCAGAGCTGAAAAAGTACTTCAGCGCAAGGGTGTTCATTTACATAGTGATTCCGGAAGAAAAACAGTACCCTACAGCAAACTATACATTATGGGACAGCTAAGACAGTGCTGCCCACATCAAAATGTTCACCCCCTTTGAACTGACAAAGAGACTCCTTTTGTAAGCCCCTTCCATCATAACGTACCAAACACTTTCAATTAGTTAAGAAATTACCAACATCCAAGCATTTTTCACTCAGCTAAACATATCAATTATATACATTGCACTTTTGCAATCCGTTCATCATGATACAATATAACACAATATAACAAATTTACAAAATCCCATCACTACTGACTCGGTGTCTTCCAATACACCCATTCACATGAACGAGCCATTCAGGACAGGCACTACAAAGCCAGCCCGATTGCAGTAGCTCTGGTCCTTATCCCAGCATACGCGGCGGCGAGGGAGAGGAGGAACAGAACAAACAAACAGCTCGCTCATTCATTACATTGATAAGTACAATAAATGTTGCTTAAATTAAACATGAATGCTTGTCTGTATATTCTTTATACCATAACAAACTCTTACTGATGGGAGGTAAGAATAAAGTGTGCAATGAATGTACTAAGATAGGGAAGTTAACTTGTGTGCTGACCCACATTGCTAACGTAGCTGATAACGGAGCAGGGAGAGGGAGATGAGTGTGCCCATTTTACCTCTCCTTATTCCCTCTTTCACACCACTCCTTTGCTCCCTCCCTCGTTTTCCCCACAATTCTTCTCTCGCTCTCTCTCTCAAAATCAGTATTTTTTCCCCTCTTCCACTGGTTGCTCTTTACTCCTCTCCCCACTCTGAGGGAGACGGCATATTCAACCAGGTTTCACAATTGATCCCAGATAAACACATGAACTCATATCATTTTTTGGGGGGTCACATACACAGTTTAGCAGATGTTAAAGCAGGAGCAACAAAATGCTCCTGGTGCAGTGAAAAGCTTATCATTATGATCCAGCTCAACCATCACAACACCTCCTGCTCCTTCCTCCGGAGCTAACCGCAGAGAGAGACATCTATTTCATTTGCTCTGGCAATGTAAACACATGTTTCCCATGCCAATAAAGCCCATTGAATTGAGAACAGAGAGAAAGACACAAAGCGAACAGAGATACTTTCTAATTCTGCTTTATCCAGAACTAACTGCAGAGAGAGAACAGAGAGAGAGAGAGACAAAGAGATAATGTCTAATTCTGCTTTGTCCAGAAATAACTGCAGAGAGAGAACAGAGAGAGAGAGAGACAAAGAGATAATGTCTAATTCTGCTTTATCCAGAACTAACTGCAGAGAGAGAACAGAGAGAGAGAGAGACAAAGAGATAATGTCTAATTCTGCTTTATCCAGAACTAACTGCAGAGAGAGAACAGAGAGAGAGAGAGACAAAGAGATAATGTCTAATTCTGCTTTGTCCAGAAATAACTGCGCATCTACAGAGCCACACTACCATTCAGCGCTATGACTGAAGCTGATAATCAGGATGGTGTTATTTCCTGGTGTGTGTGTCTGCATAATGGTTACAGATGTTTGCAGCCAGGGTATTTTGCTTGCTAAAAGCCCTGAAAGTGGATCTGGAGTGGTCTGGGGGGAGAGAGAGGGAGAGAGATACAGCTGCATGTGAGCTCCCACATTTTTCAGCATGTTTTTACAAAAAGATAAATTTAGAGTTTGATTTTTCTGCAAGGACATATACAGGATACTACCCTCCACAACATAACCTTCACTCCAAATCAAAACCCCAAACCTACAACCTGAGTTTGGACAAAATTACCTTGAAGGATTCCATTTTTACAGTTTTTCTCGATTGCTTAAACACAAAAACTGGTTCCTGTAGCACAAAAACCCATACCCTTACGTCATTACCAACAACACACACACATTTCCCATAACCGTAAACACCATTCACCCGTTTCTACATTTAAATATTCAAAACTCTTTCTGCAAAACCTTACAAAAAAATTGACAAAAAAATAATTCATTGCACTATATATTCATTCACCAAACACATACTCTAAATATAATTAACTCAAATCATCACAACCTCAAAGAGCACAACATTCTCCTGATGCAAACACTAAGCCTCAAAATTGTTAACACACCAATCAGAATTGTAGGATCAATAAATAGGGCCTAGAGGCATGTCCGTGTGCTTTGGAACAATGGATCCTAACAATGCCGAAGTTGCAAGACAACAGAGAGAAAGAGGACAAGAACAACAACAACAACAAAGACAAGTAATCTCAGAAGAAATCCGTGCCACCCTAGTTCATCATGTGCTCATACATGGGAGGACTATGAGAGAAGCTGGACAGCTAGTGCAACCCAGTCTAAGCCGTTACATGGTTGCATCCATCGTCCGTACTTTCAGAAGGGAAAACAGGTTATTTCCCTTGTTACTGTGATACATATAATGTTGTAGTGCATATAGACTGATCTCCACTTTGTTCTCAGTGTAGTTTTTAAAACAGTAATGGAATGACCATAGGTCAGTAATGGTCAAATTTCATTTTTGCAGAACTGTGTCATGACGTTGGCCTGGGTTAGGTTTATGACAGTCATAAATACATCTTTCCCCCTTTTTCCTCTCTCTACCCTACTGATGTTACATTTGCAAGACCCTTTGGTTAACATAGAGATTCTGGGAACATCAGAAGGTGGGGGGAAATTAACTATATTCTGGTAATCCGACCAATTGAACATATGTGGTGGTACTTAATGAATATGATGTCAGTTCGGTTGTAATCTGAGACATTCTCATCAATGATAAGATGACATAAACTCTAGAGTGGAAAGTCTACACATCAGAGTTATCGAATTCACATGGAATTGTTGTTCAATTTAAATGTTTGAATATGAAATTGTTTGTGATGGGATGAAATGTGATTTTAGCTTCTAAAATGTGAGATTTGAGATTTCATTAGGTAGGGCTCTGCTCAATCAGTGGCCCGCCCCTGTGAAGGGACATGGGCTATAAAACTTTTCAAACACGCCCTCCTCTCCCTTCCTATATAAAGCCTTGACGGCAATATAACCTCCTGTTCCGAGGATGTGAGGACGACGGTCTGATGTCAGAATGGTTCAGATAATAACTACAGAACGAAGCCAACATCAGCGTAAGCTTTGGTTGCGAATGGTATGAACTTTGAACTCTTATTCACTACAGAAGTGATACCTCCCAGCCGTTGAGTTAGCAACAGCAGCTGCAAACGCAGGTTCAGAAGGAACAAACAGAGTATTCCATCTACCACACAACAACGTTACTACAGCGTATCCAATTTACCAGCAGAGACATTCTTCAAAGGACCAAGGACTCGGTTGGGCAACACGGCCTTCCATCTACCACCAACCTACCGAAGCGCAGCTCAGAGTGAATATTTATTGCATTTTCCTTTTCCAAATGGCCGGTAATTTAGAATGCATAAGATACTGTATTTACGATAGCACAGCTTCGCCCTTTGTTCCTCAGTCTTCCCACTCTTTCACTCAAACCCAGCCCTTTTCTTTTGTGTCAAGCTGTCATATCTGTTCCACTCGCTAGGGACGTTTTCCTTTATGACGTCATTTGTAATCAAGTTATGATTTAATTATGTATATGTGTTATTCTGTGTGATTAGTTAGGTATTTAGTAAATAAATAATTAAACCCAATTTTGCATTGCTGATTCAACTTGTTAGCCAGGGTTCGTGCAGATAACCAGGAATTTACAGCTTTCAGATGAGACTGAATTAAGGTGACGATTAATATTGACTGCTATTGATGTGAAATATTATTAGGTCTTTAAGAGTTTATTCAGAAGATAACAGCTTTATAAATATTATTTCGTGGTGCCCTGACTCTCTAGTTAATTACATTTGCATGATTAGCTCAATCAGGTAATATTAATTACGGATAAATTATTTTATAGAATAGCATGTCATATTACTTAATCCGGCATAGCCAAAGACACGACAACTGAGAGGCGGCCATGGGAGGTAGGTGGAGACTTCTCACAGCTGAGCAAGTGTCATGATTTGTCATTGATTATCATGTCTTGTCCCTGTGCTTCCCCTTCTATTCGTTTCCCTCTGCTGGTCTTATTAGGTTCTTTCCCTCTTTCTATCCCTCTCTCTCCCCCTCCCTCTCTCACTCTCTCGCTCTCTCTTCTCTCTATCGTTCCGTTCCTGCTCCCAGCTGTTCCTATTCCCCTAATCAATCATTTAGTCTTCCCACACCTGTTCCCGATCCTTTTCCCTGATTAGAGTCCCTATTTCTCTCCTTGTTTTCCGTTCCTGCCCTGTCGGATCCTTGTCTAGAATTCACCGTGCTGTGTTTGTGTATCGCCCTGTCGTGTCGTGTTTCCCTCAGATGCTGCGTGGTGAGCAGGTGTCTGAGTCTGTTTGGTTCAAGTGCCTTCCCGAGGCAACCTGCTGTTCAAGATCGAGTCTCCAGTCGGTTCTCGTCATTTCAAGTGAAAGTTGTGTTTTTTGATTGTATTTTACTTTACTGGATTAAAGACTCTGTTTTCGCCAAGTCGCTTTTGGGTCCTCATTCACCTGCATGACAGAAGGATCCGACCAAGGAATGGACCCAGCGACTACAGACGCTCGTAACACTGCCGTCGAGATCCAAGGAGCCATGCTCGGCAGACACGAGCAGGAATTGTCTGCTGCTCGCCATGCCGTGGAGAACCTGGCCGCTCAGGTTTCCGACCTCTCTGGACAGTTCCAGAGTCTTCGTCTCGTGCCACCTGTTACTTCCTGGCCTGCCGAGCCTCCAGAACCTAGGGTTAATAACCCACCTTGCTACTCCGGGCAGCCCACTGAGTGCCGCTCCTTTCTCACCCAGTGTGAGATTGTGTTCTCTCTCCAACCCAACACATACTCTAGAGAGAGCTCGGGTTGCTTACGTCATTTCACTCCTTACTGGCCGGGCTCGAGAGTGGGGCACAGCTATCTGGGAGGCAAGGGCGGATTGCTCTAACAAATACCAGAACTTTAAAGAGGAGATGATTCGGGTTTTTGACCGTTCAGTTTTTGGTAGGGAGGCTTCTAGGGCCCTGGCTTCCCTATGCCAAGGTGATCGATCCATAACGGATTACTCTATTGAGTTTCGCACTCTTGCTGCCTCTAGTGAGTGGAACGAGCCGGCGCTGCTCGCTCGTTTTCTGGAGGGACTCCACGCAGTGGTTAAGGATGAGATTCTCTCCCGGGAGGTTCCTTCAGATGTGGACTCTTTGATTGCTCTCGCCATCCGCATAGAACGACGGGTAGATCTTCGTCACCGGGCTCGTGGAAGAGAGCTCGCATCAACGGTGTTTCCCTGCTCCGCATCGCAACCATCTCCCTCCTCTGGCTCAGAGACTGAGCCCATGCAGCTGGGAGGGATTCGCATCTCGACTAAGGAGAGGGAACGGAGGATCACCAACCGCCTGTGCCTCTATTGCGGAGTTGCTGGACATTTTGTTTATTCATGTCCAGTAAAAGCCAGAGCTCATCTGTAAGCGGAGGGCTACAGGTGAGCGCAACTACTCAAGTCTCTCCATCAAAATCCTGTACTACTTTGTCGGTCCATCTACGCTGGACCGGTTCGGGTGCTACATGCAGTGCCTTGATAGACTCTGGGGCTGAGGGTTGTTTCATGGACGAAGCATGGGTTCGGAAACATGACATTCCTTTCAGAGAGTTAGAGAAGCCTACGCCCATGTTCGCCTTAGATGGTAGTCATCTTCCCAGTATCAGATTTGAGACACTACCTTTAACCCTCACAGTATCTGGTAACCACAGTGAGACTATTTCTTTTTTGATTTTTCGTTCACCTTTTACACCTGTTGTTTTGGGTCATCCCTGGCTAGTATGTCATAATCCTTCTATTAATTGGTCTAGTAATTCTATCCTATCCTGGAACGTTTCTTGTCATGTGAAGTGTTTAATGTCTGCCATCCCTCCCGTTTCTTCTGTCCCTACTTCTCAGGAGGAACCTGGCGATTTGACAGGAGTGCCGGAGGAATATCATGATCTGCGCACGGTCTTCAGTCGGTCCCGAGCCAACTCCCTTCCTCCTCACCGGTCGTATGATTGTAGTATTGATCTCCTCTTCCGGGGACCACTCCTCCTCGGGGTAGACTATACTCTCTGTCGGCTCCCGAACGTAAGGCTCTCGAGGATTATTTATCTGTGTCTCTTGACGCCGGTACCATAGTGCCTTCTTCCTCTCCGGCCGGGGCGGGGTTCTTTTTGTTAAGAAGAAGGACGGTACTCTGCGCCCCTGCGTGGATTATCGAGGGCTGAATGACATAACGGTTAAGAATCGTTATCCGCTTCCCCTTATGTCATCAGCCTTCGAGATTCTGCAGGGAGCCAGGTGCTTTACTAAGTTGGACCTTCGTAACGCTTACCATCTCGTGCGCATCAGAGAGGGGGACGAGTGGAAAACGGCGTTTAACACTCCGTTAGGGCATTTTGAGTACCGGGTTCTGCCGTTTGGTCTCGCCAATGCGCCAGCTGTTTTTCAGGCATTAGTTAATGATGTTCTGAGAGACATGCTGAACATCTTTGTTTTTGTCTATCTTGACGATATCCTGATTTTTTCACCGTCACTCGAGATTCATGTTCAGCACGTTCGACGTGTTCTACAGCGCCTTTTAGAGAATTGTCTCTACGTAAAGGCTGAGAAGTGCTCTTTTCATGTCTCCTCCGTTACTTTTCTCGGTTCCGTTATTTCCGCTGAAGGCATTCAGATGGATTCCGCTAAGGTCCAAGCTGTCAGTGATTGGCCCGTTCCAAGGTCACGTGTCGAGTTGCAGCGCTTTTTAGGTTTCGCTAATTTCTATCGGCGTTTCATTCGTAATTTCGGTCAAGTTGCTGCCCCTCTCACAGCTCTTACCTCTGTCAAGACGTGTTTTAAGTGGTCCGGTTCCGCCCAGGGAGCTTTTGATCTTCTAAAAGAACGTTTTACGTCCGCTCCTATCCTCGTTACTCCTGACGTCACTAGACAATTCATTGTCGAGGTTGACGCTTCAGAGGTAGGCGTGGGAGCCATTCTATCCCAGCGCTTCCAGTCTGACGATAAGGTTCATCCTTGCGCTTATTTTTCTCATCGCCTGTCGCCATCTGAGCGCAACTATGATGTGGGTAACCGTGAACTGCTCGCCATCCGCTTAGCCCTAGGCGAATGGCGACAGTGGTTGGAGGGGGCGACCGTTCCTTTTGTCGTTTGGACAGACCATAAGAACCTTGAGTACATCCGTTCTGCCAAACGACTTAATGCCCGTCAAGCTCGTTGGGCGTTGTTTTTCGCTCGTTTCGAGTTTGTGATTTCTTACCGTCCGGGTAGCAAGAACACCAAGCCTGATGCCTTATCCCGTCTGTTTAGTTCTTCTGTGGCTTCTACTGATCCCGAGGGGATTCTTCCTTATGGGCGTGTTGTCGGGTTGACAGTCTGGGGAATTGAAAGACAGGTTAAGCAAGCACTCACGCACACTGCGTCGCCGCGCGCTTGTCCTAGTAACCTCCTTTTCGTTCCTGTTTCCACTCGTCTGGCTGTTCTTCAGTGGGCTCACTCTGCCAAGTTAGCTGGTCATCCCGGTGTTCGAGGCACTCTTGCGTCTATTCGCCAGCGCTTTTGGTGGCCGACTCAGGAGCGTGACACGCGCCGTTTCGTGGCTGCTTGTTCGGACTGCGCGCAGACTAAGTCGGGTAACTCTCCTCCTGCCGGTCGTCTCAGACCGCTCCCCATTCCTTCTCGACCATGGTCTCACATCGCCCTAGACTTCATTACCGGTCTGCCTTTGTCTGCGGGGAAGACTGTGATTCTTACGGTTGTCGATAGGTTCTCTAAGGCGGCACATTTCATTCCCTCGCTAAACTTCCTTCCGCTAAGGAGACGGCACAAATCATTATCGAGAATGTGTTCAGAATTCATGGCCTCCCGTTAGACGCCGTTTCAGACAGAGGCCCGCAATTCACGTCACAGTTTTGGAGGGAGTTCTGTCGTTTGATTGGTGCGTCCGTCAGTCTCTCTTCCGGGTTTCATCCCCAGTCTAACGGTCAAGCAGAGAGGGCCAATCAGACGATTGGTCGCATACTACGCAGCCTTTCTTTCAGAAACCCTGCGTCTTGGGCAGAACAGCTCCCCTGGGCAGAATACGCTCACAACTCGCTTCCTTCGTCTGCTACCGGGTTATCTCCGTTTCAGAGTAGTCTGGGTTACCAGCCTCCTCTGTTCTCATCCCAGCTTGCCGAGTCCAGCGTTCCCTCCGCTCAAGCGTTTGTCCAACGTTGTGAGCGCACCTGGAGGAGGGTGAGGTCTGCACTTTGCCGTTACAGGGCACAGACTGTGAGAGCCGCCAATAAACGCAGGATTAAGAGTCCAAGGTATTGTTGCGGCCAGAGAGTGTGGCTTTCCACTCGCAACCTTCCTCTTACGACAGCTTCTCGTAAGTTGACTCCGCGGTTCATTGGTCCGTTCCGTGTCTCCCAGGTCGTCAATCCTGTCGCTGTGCGACTGCTTCTTCCGCGACATCTTCGTCGCGTCCATCCTGTCTTCCATGTCTCCTGTGTCAAGCCCTTTCTTCGCACCCCCGTTCGTCTTCCCTCCCCCCCTCCCGTCCTTGTCGAGAGCGCACCTATTTACAAGGTACATACATAAGATCATGGACATGCGTTCTCGGGGACGGTGTCACCAATACTTAGTGGATTGGGAGGGTTACGGTCCTGAGGAGAGGAGTTGGGTTCCGTCTCGGGACGTGCTGGACCGTTCACTCATTGATGATTTCCTCCGTTGCCGCCAGGATTCCTCCTCGAGTGCGCCAGGAGGCGCTCGGTGAGTGGGGGGGTACTGTCATGATTTGTCATTGATTATCATGTCTTGTCCCTGTGCTTCCCCTTCTATTCGTTTCCCTCTGCTGGTCTTATTAGGTTCTTTCCCTCTTTCTATCCCTCTCTCTCCCCCTCCCTCTCTCACTCTCTTGCTCTCTCTTCTCTCTATCGTTCCGTTCCTGCTCCCAGCTGTTCCTATTCCCCTAATCAATCATTTAGTCTTCCCACACCTGTTCCCGATCCTTTTCCCTGATTAGAGTCCCTATTTCTCTCCTTGTTTTCCGTTCCTGCCCTGTCGGATCCTTGTCTAGAATTCACCGTGCTGTGTTTGTGTATCGCCCTGTCGTGTCGTGTTTCCCTCAGATGCTGCGTGGTGAGCAGGTGTCTGAGTCTGTTTGGTTCAAGTGCCTTCCCGAGGCAACCTGCTGTTCAAGATCGAGTCTCCAGTCGGTTCTCGTCATTTCAAGTGAAAGTTGTGTTTTTTGATTGTATTTTACTTTACTGGATTAAAGACTCTGTTTTCGCCAAGTCGCTTTTGGGTCCTCATTCACCTGCATGACAGCAAGAGACTGCCCTGCTGAATATGGTGATTAGTGATGATGTGATGACTGCCCTGCTGAATATGGTGATTAGATAGTCTTCCAAGGAATTGACAGCATCAACACTTCCACCATTGACCGGATAGTTCAGAAGAACCACAAGGAAAAAGCAGCTGTACCGTGTGCCTTTTGAAAGGAGTAGCGATTCCAATATGTGCAGGTAATTGCTATACTGTACAGATTCTTTACAGTGTGTAGACTATGGCCCATCTCTCCAGCATATAAATACAGTAATGTGTTACAGTAACTGCAGTACACAATCTTTCATTCCAGTATAGTAGTACACTACTGTTTTTGTAGTACAGTAAAAAATAACATGTTTAAAAAAAAACTTTGAACTGGATGCCATGGCTAACCCACAGGAGTACATCTTACATTTACATTTACATTTAAGTCATTTAGCAGACGCTCTTATCCAGAGCGACTTACAATCTTCATTGATGGGGCAGGGTTCAACCTAACAATAAGGGGCACAACATCATTGGTCACCGTGCAATCATACAAGTTCCTGGCCAGAGGGGGCAACATCACCCTATGTGCAGCCATCAGCAGTCCTGGCGTCCTCCACCGCCATGTGAAAGTGGGTCCATGCAACACGGCACAACTCCTTCAATTTCTTGATCAGCTGCACAATAACATTATTCAACAGGAAGGGGAGCAGGGCGACCAGAGCAATCCCAATTTGTTGTCATTTGGGATAACATGAGATACCATCGGGCTGCTCTGGTTTGAGCCTGGTTCAATGCCCACCCCAGGTTTACCATTCTTTTTTTGCCAGCATATTCCCCATTTCTGAATTCGATTGAGGAATTTTTCTCAGCATGGCGGTGGAGTGTATGACCGTAACCCCTACGCACAGCAAAACCTCCTAGAGGCAATGGTGGACGCTTGTGGAGTCTATCCAGGATTTTCTAAGCATTTTTCTCACGCTGTCTGGGCAGACCAAACATAATGTGTGACGTTTATGAGATATTATGGCCTGACCCAGACCTGAGACAAGATGATGAGAATGCTGATGCTGAGTAACCTGTACATTTGCTGCATTAGGAAATAAAGCTTTTGGAAATGGGGTATTTTACTGTGCATAGACTCTTCCTTACATGTTTTGTCAGTGTGACATTTCAAAGGTCAGGTTTTTGACCAAAACAGCATATACAGTAGTATTCCCTTATCCACTAATGGTATTTATTACAGTACTGTTTTGGAGTTCTCTTGCCTGGTTATCTGGATTGGCCGTGCTGTGATTTTACAAAGTTCCTCATTCTTAATCTGAAAACCTATTCTAAACATTTCGGCAGCAGTGTTTTGAAATCTTCCCTTCAGTGTGTAGCAAACAGTCATGTTGTCTGTGTTTTTGACAGCTTGTGTGTTGTCTGAGTGCATAGTTTAAATGGGGACCCAGAAGTTAGATGCTTGTGCTGTTGGGTGTGAGTTTTTAAAATTGAGAAAATGGCGAGTTGTTCCGGGAATTGTGTCTAAGCAATTGAGAAACTGTAATTCTGCATTGTTGGAAAAGGGCTTGTAAGTAAGCATTTCACAGTAGAGCCTATACCTGTTGCATTCGGTGCATGTGACAAATACATATTGATTTGGTTTGATCTGACACAAATCAGTGATTTGGCGCAGTTAGGGTTGCAACTTTCCCAAAAATCCCAGGTTTTACAGAAATCCTGCTTGGAAGATTCCCAGAATCAGGAGGGAATAAGGAGGAAATCCTGTTTCCAAACCTTGTAATTTTTGAAAAGTTACTGGAAGTTTGCAACCCTAGGAGCAGATATGTGAAATTACAATTCTGTCTGTTGGAATGGGAAGAATGTGAGTATGAGGATGCATTTGTGTGTGATTCGTGCTCAACACACAGCTCACACAGTGGGTCTGCTGGAATGAACTTCTGAAATATGTACTAGTTCAATATGGTCCATGAGCTTCAGTGAGTTTGTGGGTTGTGTGCAGATGTTAACATCGATGGGTGTGTAGGTGTGTGTGTTTAGGTGTGAGCATCAGTGTTTGTGGGTTGTGTGCAGATGTTAACATCGATGGGTGTGTAGGTGTGTGTGTTTAGGCGTGAGCATCAGTGTTTGTGGGTTGTGTGCAGATGTTAACATCGATGGGTGTGTAGGTGTGTGTGTTTAGGCGTGAGCATCAGTGTTTGTGGGTTGTGTGCAGATGTTAACATCGATGGGTGTGTCGGTGTGTGTGTTTAGGCGTGAGCATCAGTGTTTGTGGGTTGTGTGCAGATGTTAACATCGATGGGTGTGTCGGTGTGTGTGTTTAGGCGTGAGCATCAGTGTTTGTGGGTT
The DNA here is from genome assembly GCF_021184085.1 of Oncorhynchus gorbuscha. Classification (NCBI taxonomy): domain Eukaryota; kingdom Metazoa; phylum Chordata; class Actinopteri; order Salmoniformes; family Salmonidae; genus Oncorhynchus; species Oncorhynchus gorbuscha. The sequence goes on along the minus strand of NC_060183.1, from coordinate 67,699,638 downwards.
GTGTGCAGATGTTAACATCGATGGGTGTGTAGGTGTGTGTGTTTAGGTGTGAGCATCAGTGTTTGTGGGTTGTGTGCAGATGTAAGCAGTGATGTTTGGGTTGTGTGTAGGTGTGAGCATTAATGTGTGTGTTTATGTGTTTGTGTGTGTGTGTGTGTGTGTGTGTGTAGGTGTGAGCATCAGTGTGTGTTTACTGTAGAAGTGCTGGTTGGTGTGAGATGTAAGATGATAAGCAGGTGGCCATGGGAACATCTGAACATCCAGAAAATATTTGACGTTTTAAGGCTTTATTACCTCAACCCAAAAGATATTCGGTCGGTCTCAGTTTGACCGTGCTCAGAGACTGGCCCTGATCTGCCGTTCTGCCATCATCTCCTTGCTCCACTTACTCCAAGAATGTGTAAGTCAAAGTTCTAAGGACAATGGAGATGGTATTACCTCTCTAAGCACATATACAGTTGAAGTCGGAAAATTACATACACATTAGCCAACTACATTTAAACTCATTTTTCACAATTCCTGACATTTAATCCAAGGCAGGTCAGTTAGGATCACCATTTGTTTTATGAATGTGAAATGTCAGAATAATAGTAGAGTGATTTTTTCCAGCTTTTATTTCTTTCATCACATTCCCAGTGGGTCAGAAGTTTACATACACTCAATTAGTATTTGGTAGCATTGCCTTTAAATTGTTTAAATTAACTTGGGTCAAATGTTTTGGGTAGCCTGCCACAAGCTTCCCACAATTAGTTGGTTGCATTTTGACCCATTCCTCCTGACAGAGCTGGAGTAACTGAGTCAGGTTTGTAGGCCTACTTACTCGCACACACTTTTTGAGTTCTGCCCACAATGTTCTATAGGATTCAGGTCAGGGTTTTGTGAAGGCCACTCCAATCCCTTGACTTTGTTGTCCTTAAGCCATTTTGCCACAACTTTGGAAGCATGCTTGGGGTCATTGTCCATTTGGAAGAACCATTGAGATGTTGCTTCAATATATCCACATAATTATCCTGCCTCATGATGCCATCTATTTTGTGAAGTGTACCAGTCCCTCCTGCAGCAAAGCACCCACACAGCATGATGCTGACACCCCCATGCTTCACGGTTGGGATGGTGTTCTTAGGCTTGCAAGCCTCCCCCTTTTCCCTCCAAACATAACGATGGTCATTATGGCAAAACAGTTTGATTTTTGTTTCATCAGACCAGAGGACATTTCTCCAAAAAGTACGATCTTTGACCCCATGTGCAGTTTCAAACCGTAGTCGCTTTTTTTATGGCGGTTTTGGAGCAGTGGCTTCTTCCCTGCTGAGCGGCCTTTCAAGTTATGTCGATATAGGACTTGTTTACCTGTGGATATAGATACTTTGTACCTGTTTCCTCTTGCATCTTCACAAAGTCCTTTGCTTGATTTGTGATTGATTTACCCTATTCGCACCAAAGTATGTTCATCTCTAGGAGACAGAACGCGTCTACTTCCTGAGCGGTATGATGGCTGCGTGGTCCCATGATGTTTATACTTGCGTACAATTGTTTGTACAGATTCATGTTTTACCTTCAGGTGTTTGCAAATTGCTTGTGGAGTCTGCAAAATAATTAAGATGTCTTGGCTAATTTCTTTTGATTTTCCCATGATGTCAAGCAAAGAGGCACTGAGTTTGAAGGTAGGCCTTGAAATACATCCACAGGTACACCTCCAATTGACTCAATTGATGTCAATAAGCCTATCATAAGCTTCTAAAGCCATGATATAATTTTCTGGAATTTTACAAGCTGTTTAAAGGCACTGTCAACTTAGTATAATTAAACTTCTGACCCACTGGAATTGTGATTCAGTGAATTTTAAGTGAAATAATCTACCAGTAAACAATTGTTGGAAAATTGACTTGTGTCATGTGTAGCTGATGTGAAATTGCTAGCTGGTTAGCGGTGGTGCTCGCTAGTGGTGTTTCAATCGGTGACGTCACTTGCTCTTAGACCTTGAAGTAGTGGTTCCTCTTGCTCTGCAAGGGCCGCGGCTTTTGTGGAGCGATGGGTAACGTTACTTCGAGGGTGACTGTTGACGTGTTCGCGCCCAGGTCGGGGCGAGGGGATGGACGCAAAGTCTATACTGTTACACATGCACAACAAATTTGCGGAGTGGTTGAGTTTCAACCTAAGTGTATGTAAACTTCTGACTTCAACTGTACTTCATAAGTAATGTCCAAATAATTCCCCACTGGAATGTTTTAGAAATATTTAATTATGTCATATAAATTCAGGAAAGAGGGCAACACCTTCCTCCTGATAAGCTTCTATATTCAGTTGATTCGAGAGGAAGGAAGTCTATTTACAGAGATTGGTTGCAGCTGCATTCCAGATGGCACCTTTTTCTATATATTTTTGCACTGCTTTCAAACCAGACCTCTATGGGCCCAGGTCAAAAGTATTGCACTATATAAAGAATAATGTACCATGGGCGCATGCCATGGTCTAATGAATGACCTTGATCTCTATAAACCACATCCTACCACAACCCACCACCGGTACCTGATCACAAGCTGGCTTATACCTGGTGGGTTATTTTTTTTTCAAATAATAGCAAATTACAAAGCTGGACTTGTCTGGTGCACTAGAATCAATACAACAGTATGAAAAGGGCAAATCCTGCCGATCTGGCACTCCAGGCAGGCTACAGCAAATGCTACGAGTATACTTGAAAGATGTCAAATACTATTTGAACCCAGCTACATGGCTCTGGTGCCAGAGGCTGCAGCTATAAGTGTTAGATGATAACGGTTGAGTCAAAGACTTTGGCGGCAGTTTCATCTAAGGCGGCCATTTTGTTGGATTAGACACAAAGTCCTTGGAACCCCTTGACAATCAATACCTCTCTCTTCTCCCCATGTTCACACCCAGAGAAAAAGAGGAGAGAGTGGGGGAAAGAGAGGGGGAGAGGAGAAAGGCTGAGAAATAATACAAGTTGTGATGGATTGTCTCCGTCTTCCTATCTCTCTCTCTCCATCACTCCCCCTATTCCAATCCCTCTCTCTATCTCTTTCTTACTCCTCTCTCTCCCTATTCCGATCCCTCTCTCTCTCTCTCTCTCTCTTTCTTACTCCTCTCTCTCCCTATTCCGATCCCTCTCTCTCTCTCTTTCTTACTCCTCTCTCTCCCTATTCCGATCCCTCTCTCTCTCTCTTTCTTACTCCTCTCTCTCTCCCTATTCCGATCCCTCTCTCTCTCTCTCTCCGTCACTCCCCCTATTCCGATCCCTCTCTCTCTCTCTTTCTTACTCCTCTCTCTCCCTATTCCGATCCCTCTCTCTCTCTCTCCCTATTCCTATCCCTCTATCTCTCCCTCATTCCCCCTCTCCCTCTATCTCTCCCTCATTCCCCCTCTCTCCCTATCCCTCTATCTCTCCCTCATTCCCCCTCTCTCCCTATCCCTATATCTCTCCCTCATTCCCCCTCTCTCCCTATCCCTCTATCGCTCCCTCATTCCCCCTCTCTCCCTATCCCTCTATCTCTCCCTCATTCCCCCTCTCTCCCTATCCCTCATTCCCCCTCTCTCCCTATCCCTCTATCTCTCCCTCATTCCCCTCTCTCCCTATCCCTCTATCTCTCTCTCACTCCCCCTCTCACCTTATTCCGATCCCTCTATCTCCCTCCCTTTCTTTCTCCCTCACTCCCCCTCTCTCTCCCTTTTCATATCCCTCTATTTCCCCTCTCTCTCCCTCTTGTAAAGGCCTGAGAAGGATGGTATTTGCTTGACAGGTTCAGGTGCAATTTGGTTACTGATTAAACAGAAAATCCAGACCGAGCTGAATGAGAATGTAATTGTTGAGTTTGGCAGTGTGGCAGTCATGGTAGGCCTTCCTGTTGCTTGTGGGGAGAAGAGCTTCTCTGACAGTTTGAATCTCTAGTTAATAGTTTAGGTCTGCTCTCTGTCATTTGCTGTCTCTTCAAACACCAGGAGAGAGCACTGCAAAGAGCTAAAGAGAGAGGGAGTCAGATTGAAGGAGAGATAGTTACAGAGTGATAGAGAGAGAGAGAGAGAGAGAGAGAGAGAGAGAGAGAGAGAGAGAGAGAGAGAGAGAGAGAGAGAGAGAGAGAGAGAGCAGACAGACTGAGAGAGGGATATTGAGACTGTGGGAGTATGAAAGAGATAAAAGGAGTGGGAGGATTAGAAACTGAAGGAGAACAAAAGACAGAGAGAAATAATCAGGCCAATTCCCTCTGTTTTCTACCCCAGGAGGAGTCATTTGTGTGTGTGCATGTGTCCGTACATGCACGCATGTATGTGTGGGTGTGTTTGTGTGATTAATGATTAATGCAATCTGCATTTTATGGGCTGTTTTACTCTGTGCATTTAGAATGAATAATGAGATGTTTTCCGCCTTTGCCTATAAACCCAGTCCAGAAAAGAACATTACATTATCTCTAAAAAATAAAAATATCTCTGATATTTAGATCTCTAAAAAGAACAATAATACAGATTATAATGCGGGCACTGAGACAGTGTTGTTATTGCACTCCGTAAGCAGATGTTGGTGTTGTTCTAATGTTTGAGAACAGACAGAAGCAGACGCACATGCACGCACACACACACACACACACATACAAACACACTCACGCACTTTCTCCCTCTCTAGTTATATTTTTCTCTCTCCCCCTCCCACAAACTTTCTTCTGAGGAAACAAAACTGATCTCTGTCTCTGTGTCATCTGTCTGTGTGAGAGTGAACAACAACAGTCCAAATGTCTCTGCGGGGAGTTCTGCTGGACCAGGACCAGTTCTGTTGTTCTGTCTGTCCGGAACTACTGAAGGAGCCGGTGGCTATTCCCTGTGGACACAGTTACTGTAGAAGCTGTGTTGAGGGCTACTGGGATCAGGATGATCAGGGCATCTACAGTTGTCCTCACTGCAAGCAGACCTTCACTCCAAGGCCTACTCTGAGGAAAAATAACATGTTGGCTGAAGTGTTGGAGACACTGCAGAAGACAGGACTCCAGGCTGCTCCCCCTCCTCTGTGCTATGTTGGACCTGGAGATGTGGCGTGTGATTTCTGCACTGGGCCCAGAAAGCAGAAAGCCTTCATGTCCTGTCTGGCATGTCTGGTGTCGTACTGTGAGACTCACCTCCAGCCTCACTATGATGTTCCTGGACTAAAGAAACACAAGCTGGTCAAAGCCACCATACAGCTACAGATCTCATCATGACAAACTGCCGTACGGATTAACAGTGTATATGTCTATTGTGTGTTATGGATGAACATAATGGCCATATGATACAATGTCAGCTGCAGCATAGAGGACAGAGAAACAGGTTAGACCAGAACAACTGGTTGGTGTTTAACTCTGTTAAACAGTAGGACGGCTGTTTGAATAGGAGAGATCAAGAAACATAGTTATTGAAATGAAATCGACCCACAGCAGAAGAAATATGATTATCATAAATTATCCAAATTGATCAGCTTCTTCACATCTCATTTACAGTAAGAACTATAATCAGTCAATCAACTGTGTGCTATGGTGACAAGTGAACTATTGGACACAAAACTTGATAGCTCAATGAAGAGTGTTCCTCCACAGAGTCAGCTGTGGATGAGTCAGCAGAAACTCCAGCAGAGAGTCCAGGAGAGAGAGAAGGTGCTGAAGGAGCTCCAACAGGCTGTGGAGTTTCTCAAGGTGAGTATTATTATTGACCAGAGGTGATGCACCATTTCACTTCTCTCCTCCAGCCAACCAGAGAGAGAGAGAGAGAGAGAGAGAGAGAGAGAGAGAGAGAGAGAGAGAGAGAGAGAGGGAGAGGCCACTCTCCAATCCACTATGGAGAACAGTCTGGCTGGGCTACACGTATAGATAGAGAGGGAATAGACTGATTATATCAGGATAAAGTAAGACCCAGATGCAGAATGTGTAGAAGTAATAATGTTAATTATAGCAACAGAAGCAAAGGTACTGGATGGCAGGCAGGCTTAGGGTCTGTGGCAGGCAGAGTGGTCAGGCAGGCGGGTTCAGGGTCAGGACAGGCAAAGGTCAAAAACCAGGAGGGCGAGAAAAGAGAGGCTGGGGTAAAACAGGAGCTGACAGGACAAATGCTGGTAAGCTTGACAAACAAGACAGACTGGCAACAGAAATCACAGGCAACAGAAACAGGCAACAGAAACAGGCAACAGAAATCACAGGTATAAGTACACAGGGGATAATGGGGAAGAAGGGCGACACCTGGAGGGGGTGGAGACAAGCACAAATACAGGTGAAACAGGGCGTGACAGTGACCTCCCCCCCCCACCACCCCCGCATACCTGGTTGACCGGGGTGCCAGCGGTTGAAGTCGGTGATGAGGGCTGGGTCCAGGATGTCTGTAGCAGGGACCCAGTGCCTCTCTTCCGGGCCCCTCGCAGTCAACCAGGTACTAGAAACCGCTATCCCGTGGTTGAACCCTTAGGAGGCATCTCACCGTGTACGCCGGATGGCCATCAACAACACAGGGTGGAGGGGTGGGCCTAGAAATGGAAGACACGGGACACATGAAAGGTGGGGTGTATACGAAGGGTATGGGTCAACAGAAGACGAACAGCAGAGGGGATAATGACCATTGAGATGTTGAAAGCGGCGACGAATGAGGACACGTCCGGGACCATGGTAGGCCACCAAAAGTGCTGTCGTACAAAGGCCATGGTCTGATGGGCGCCCAGTTGGCAGGCCAACCTGGAGGAGTCCAGAAGAGCGGAGCGGACGGTGTCGGGAATGAACATCCGGTTGTCAGAACCCCCCCGGGGATTGGCTCCATTCCTCCAAAGCCATCTAAACCACAAGAAGCTCCCGATTCCCCACATCGTAGTTCCTTTCCATGGCATTGACGCGATGGGAGAAGAAGGTGCAGAAATGTATCTGAGGTCAAGGGCAGAATGCTGGGACAGGACAGCCCCCACTCCGACGTCTGAAGCATCGGCCTCCACCACGAACTGACAAGATGGGTCCGGATGAACCGAGATGGGAGCTGTGGTGAAGCGATGTTTGAGGTCCCGGCACATCCGGTCAGCAGCTGGGGACCACGTGAATGGAACCTTGGGTGAGGTGAGTGCTGACAGGGATGCCAGGGTGCTGTAATCCCAGATAAAGCGGCAATAGAAATTGGTGAACCCCAGGAAACGTTGCAGCTGCACCCATGACATAAGCTGAGGCCAATGCATCACTGCTCTCACCGTCCTGGCATCCATCTGGACACTCCCAGCAGAGATGATGTAACCCAGAAAGGGGATAGTGGAGAGATGAACTATAATTTCTCCGCCTTCACAAAGAGCTGATTTTCCAGAAGGCGTTGAAGGACCTGCCAGACGTGGAACAGGTGTTCTTGAGGGGAGCGAGAGAAGACGAGGATGTCATCAATGTGGAGGAAGACGAATCAGTTTAACATGTCATGGAGAACAGCATTCACCAGAGCCTGGAACACAGCAGGGGCATTGGTGAGGTCAAAGGGCATGCCCAGATACTCGTAGTGGCCACTGGTCTTGTTGAAGGCGATTTTCCACTCCTCCCTCTCTCGTATCCGTACCAGATGGTAGGAATTATGTAGATCCAGCTTGGAAAACACAGTGGCCCCCTAGAGTGGCTCGAAGGCCGAGGAGATGAGTGGTAGCAAGTAAAGGTTCTTAACCGTAATGTCATTGAGTCCCTGGTAGTCAATGCACGGGAGCAGGGTATTGTCCTTTTTCTCCACAAAGAAGAAGCCTGCACCGGCGGGAGAGGTAGAGGGACAGATAAATCCAGCAGCTAGGGAGTCCCCAATGTAGGTATCCATAGCCTTGGTCTACTTTCACGACAGAGAGTACAGATGTCCCCGGGGTGGTGTGGTGCTAGGGAAAAGGTCAATCCCGCAGTCATAGGGTCGGTGCAGCAGAAGCGATGTGACCCTGGCCTTGCTGAGCACCTCCCAGAGGTCCTGGTACTCCACGGGAATGACAGAGAGGTCCGGGGCGCCTTCCCGGGGCAGGTTGTGCTGACTTCAGGCAATGGGCGTGGCAGAACCCATGATGGCACCAGTAGACCAGTGAATGAGGGGATTGTGTCGTTGAAGCCAGGAGCATCCCAATTGCATGGGAATCAGAGGGTCTTGATGTAGGTGGATGGGAGTGGTGCTGTGGGTGACTCGGCCTATAGAACGCCTGTCCAGGGCTCTAATGTCCACTGGAATGGAGAGGGGCTGAGCGGGGATGTTCAGTTCGGACGCCAGGATAGCGTACAAAAAACTCTCGTCGGCCCCAGAGTCAATGAGAACACTGAGCAATTTGGACTGGTTTGCCCACAGCAGAATGGCATAAAAAGGGTGCGAGCAGGGGTAGCAGGACATTCTCCATACGTCCCACGATAGTCCTTGCTCCTACCGGTGAGCCTGGCTTCTTTAGAGGACAAGAGGAAACAAAATTACCTAGATTCCCGCAGCCCAGCTCTGCCTAGTGGCATATGCTCAGGAAGCTGTGATTCGGCTGTCTTCGGCAGCCCTCGGGGCAGGTCTGCAACTCTCGGGTGCTCTTAGTAACGAGACCGCCAGGAGCTTCTGGGTTGACTCGGAAGCAAGGTGGGATCCCTGGGTGTGCATGCAAATTCAAATTTCCTCTCCCTCTGTCGTTCCTGTAGTCGCCCATCGATTCGGATGATCAAAGCAATGAGGGAATCAAGATCCGTAGGTAACTCATGAGCAGCAAGCTCATCCTTGACTACCTCTGAGACGCCGTGCAGGAACATATCGAACATATCCTGGTTCCAAGCACTCTCTGCTGCCAACGTGCGGAAATTCACCACTTAGTCAGCCACACTGCAGGAGCCCTGCCAAAGCTGGATTAGCCTCCGGGCAGCTTCTCTCCTGGAGAACGGGCCGTGAAAAACCTTCTTCACCTCTGCCACGAATCCCTCCAGACTAACGCATATGGCCAGCTGCTGTTCCCATACAGCAGTAGCCCAGGTGAGAGCCCTCCCGGACATCAGCTTGTTGAGCTTGATCAGCTTAATGCCTATCTTTATCTGACTTAGAACTTGCATTGTTCTAATTCCCCTCATTGGTCTCTGCTCTGCTCTTCCCTTAGACTCCTGTCAGTTCACACTGGACCTGAACACAGCACATAAAACATATATCTGTCTGAGGGGAACAGTAAGGTGACAACTACAGGCCAAGATCAGCCGTAAACTAATGGCTGATATTGGCCAGATTAAATTACTTCTTGCAGGTGATGTGTAAAGAGGATCTGTCTGGACGCTGTTACTGGGAGGTTGAGTGGAGTGGGGATACTGTTCGTACAGCAGTCTCATATCTCTGTCCTCCTACAGCGTCTCTGACACAATGGCCCTCGTCCAGACCCCATGTAACCAGCCCCTCTACCCTGCGTATTGGTTCAGGTAGCTGTGTAAGCTGTGGTAAAGTTCCCTTTAGTACAGAGATGCTTTATTATGCTCCACTTTGCACTTTTTTGAAAATATCTTTCAATCTTGTGCATTCACATTGATATCCTGTGAAATTCTAACATATAATACTCAGTTTTAACATGCACATTCCAATGTTATTTTATGAATTAGGAAAGTCCAATAAAGCAAATGAAAGATAAACAGCTAGTTAATCTACCTATCGTGTCCGATTTTTAAAATGTTTTACAGCAAAAACACAACAAATATTTATGTTAGATCACCACCAAATTCAAAAACACACACAAACATTTTTCACAGCCAAGGATAGAGTCACAAAAGCAGAAATATAGATAAAATGAATCACTAACCTTTGATTATCTCCATCAGATGACACTCATAGGACATCATGTTATACATGTATTGTGTGTTTTGTTCGATAATGTGCATATATATATGTATATATAAAATCTCAGTTTACATTGGCGCGTTACGTGCAGTACATTTTTGATTCCAAAACCTCCGGTGATTTTGCAGAAATACTCACAATAAACATTGATAAAATATGCAAGTGTTATTCACAGAATTAAAGATAAACGTATCCTCTATGCAATTAAAAAAAAAACTTTACGGAAAAAGAATAATCTGAGAACGGCACTCAGAACCCAAAGAAATAGCCAACATTTTGGCGTCAACAGAAACTACAAAAAAAACTATAAAAATTCACTTAACTGTAACGTCGTTCGTCTGTTGAATGAAGAGAGTCAGACCGAAATGCAGCGTGTAGGTTACTCATTACTTTAATGAAATATATCGCGGTACATGAAATAACTGAATAAATACAAAAACAACAAACGGAACGTGAAATCTATTACAGCCTATCTGGTGAGCACTACACAGAGACAGGAACAAACACCCACAAAATACAACGCAAACTCAGGCTACCTAAATACGGTTCCCAATCCGAGACAACGAGAATCACCTGACTCCAATTGAGAATCACCTCAGGCAGCCAAGCCTAACTAGACACACCCCTAATCATACACAATCCCAATGAATACAAACCCCAATACGAATACAACATATAAACCCATGTCACACCCTGGCCTACCCAAACATAACAAAAACACTAAATACAATGACCAAGGCGTGACATTAACTTTGAATATCTTCATCAGAAGGCAGTTCCAGGAATCCCAGTTCGACAATAAATGACTGATTTGTTCCATAAAGTTCCATAAAGCCCATCATTTAGCCACTTGTTGATAGCTTGTTCAGCCCAGCATTCAATCCTCAAAAAGCACGAGCAATTCCTCCAGACAAAAACTCAAAAAGTTCCTTTACAGGTCGTAGAAACAAGTCAAATGATGTATGCAATCCATATTTAGGATGTTTTAAACATTAATCAGAAATAAGGTTCCAACCGGAGAATTTCATTGTCTGAAGAAACACATTGGAACAGAAAAACACTCTCGTGACCGCGCAATGAGACCGAGGCTTTCTGCCAGACCACTCACTCAAAGAGCTATTATGAGCCCCTCCTTTATAGTAGAATCATACAACCAGAATCTAAAGACGGTGACATCTTGTGGAAGCCATAGGAAGTGCATAAACATCCATATCTAAAATGGACATCGAATGGCACTGTTTTCAAAATCGAGTTCTCACTTCTTGTTTGGATTTCTTCTCAGGTTTTTGTCTGACATATGAGTTCTGTTATACTCACAGACATAATTCAAACAGTTTTAGAAACTTCAGAGTGTTTTCTATCCACAAGTAATAATAATATGCATATATTCCCATCTGGGAAAGAGTAGGAGGCAGTTTACTCTGGGCACGCCTTTCATCCAAAAGTGAAAATGCTTCCCCCTAGCCCCAACAGGTTTTAAGTGTCCTGTAAAATACCCTTAAATCTGTAAAATAGCCTTACATCTATCTACCTTTTTATAATCCAGTTATGCCACTTTGTTTATTGGTAAACTAAACTGAACAATGTGCGACCCTGTACTGTGGCTGACTGTTGACACATACAAGATGTTATTAATAAGTTATTAACCTCTAGTGACTCCCCATCCCGCATGCAGGAGCGTAATCATCGACTGACACTAATTAGCATAACGCAACGGACATAAATATTCCTAGAAAATATTCATATTCATGAAAATCACAAATTAAATATATTGAGACACTGTAACGACGTTCTTCGTTTGTCGAAAGAGAGTCGGACCGAAATGCAGCGTGGTGGTTACTCATGTCTTTAATGAAACAAATGATGATACATGAAATAACTAAATAAATACAAAAACAACAAACGGAACGTGAAACCTAATACAGCCTATCTGGTGAACACTACACAGAGACAGGAACAATCACCCACGAAATACACAGAGAAACCCAGGCTACCTAAATATGGTTCCCTATCAGAGACAACAAGAATCACCTGACTCTGATTGAGAACCGCCTCAGGCAGCCAAGCCTAAACTAGACACTCCCCTAATCAACCACAATCCCAATGCCAACAAAAAACCCAATACGACAACACAATAAACCCATGTCACACCCTGGCCTGACCAAATATATAACGAAAACACTAAACACTATGACCAAGGCGTGACAGACACAGCTTAGCCTTTTGTTAATCGATTTTCCAAAAATGAAAATACTGCCCCCTAGTCACAAAAGGTTTTAATAGCATGAAAATAATATTATGAGATATCATGAAGAGCAGGTCTGTGTGTATGTGTGTGTCTGTATGCGTGCGTGAGTGGGTGCATGCGTGTGTGTGTGTGAGAGAGATGGAGAAAGAGAGAGGATTAATGTTTTATTTTCCCTTTTGTACTTGAAATATTTGCACATAGTATGCCATTTGTAATTCTGGAACTTTTGTGAGTGTAATGTATACTGTTCATTTTTAGTTCACTTGTCTGGCAATGTTAACAGCTGGGGTGAAAGAGGAGCGATTACGATAGAGGAAACCCAAGTCTAGATTTAACTTTATTGAGATTGTTTGGGATGAGTTGGACTGCAGAGTGAAGGAAAAGCAGCCAACAAGTGCTCAGCATATGTGGGAACTCCTTCAAGACTGTTGGGAAAGCATTCCAGGTGAAGCTGGTTGAGAGAATGCCAAGCGTGTCATCAAGGCAAAGGGTGGCTACAAAAGAAATACATAATTTTTTATAATTTTTAAAAATAAGTTAGTCACATAGCGTCACTGTACTCACAACCCTCGGACCTACCTGTCTGTCTCATGTCTTTCACTTCCTACCTCACTTTTATTTTTAACAACCTACCTTTCTACCCTTTCTTTTTTCCAACCTACCTTTCTAGCAGTTGTTCTCTGTTTCCTCTGCACTCTTCCTTTGTTTCCCTATGAAGCTGGGCCCCTCTTTTATACACTTCTACACTACCAGTCAGTCAGTCTGAGGGAACGCAATCATCAGATATAGGCCGACATGGTTTGTTTTGACTCCACAGTGTCCTTACTCTCCAGGGCCTAGCTTATACTCACAGCAACACTTACCCTATGTCAGTGGCTGCCAACTAGTTATCCTAAATTGGTTTCTTCATTTTCCTTTTATTTTTTGAGTTGAATAGACACATACAGTAGGCATGCTCCACAGAGCTACCAGTAGGACTAGAACTGAGGAGCTTCAAAGTGATTCACAATGCAGCATTGAACATCAAATCAAATCAAAGTTTATTTGTCACGTGCGCCGAGTACAACAGGTGTAGGTAGACCTTACAGTGAAATGCTTACTTACAGTCTCTAACCAATAGTGCAAAAAAGGTATTAGGTGAACAATAGGTAAGTAAAGAATTAAAACAACAGTAAAAAGACAGGCTATATACAGTAGCGAGGCTATAAAGGTAGCAAGACTACATACAGACACGGGTTAGTCAGGCTGATTGAGGTAGTATGTGCATGTAGATATGGTTAAAGTGACTATGCATATATGATGAACAGAGAGTAGCAGAAGCGTAAAAAGAGGGGTTGGCGTGTGGTGGGAGGCGGGACACAATGCAGATAGCCCAGCTAGCCAATGTGCGGGAGCACTGGTTGGTCTGGCCAACTGAGGTACTATGTACATGAATGTGTAGATAAAGTGACTATGCATATATGATAAACAGAGAGTAGCAGCAGCATAAAAAGAGGGGTTGTGCAAATATTCCGGGTAGCCATTTGATTACCTGTTCAGGAGTCTTATGGCTTGGGGGTAAAAACTGTTGAGAATCCTTGTTGTCCTAGACTTGGCACTTCTGTACCGCTTGCCATGCGGTAGTAGAGAGAACAGTCTATGACTGGGGTGTCTGACAATTTTTAGGATGAACATTCATGATATCCTGTGCTGGATGGTGAAGATGGTGCTAATACATCCTCTGTTGGTATGTCAGCCTTCTTACCCTGAGCCAACACTTCATCAAGTCCACCACATATGTATATGATGCGTTAAAGAACCCAATTGGTGCCCAGATTATTTAGAACAGTTCCTATGCTTGGGAAGAGATGAATTTAAAGATGAATTATATGTGTAACCCTCTTACCAGGCTCGAATTTGACTCTCACAAAAGAATATCTCAACCGCATGGGATGTCAGGTGAGAAGGACATGTCCAATAACAATCCCTATTGTAAAGTATCTAGGGTGATGACAACTAGGGTATTAACTTCAGATGGAATGATTATAGGTTTCTGTTATTGTATAAGGATATGCTTTCTCAGGCATTCAATTAAATTGAAACAGTAAATGACTCCACCAAAGCAACATACATAAGGTTCAATATGTGTATTATTACATTTTCAAAGCACCACATCAAAAGAAATAAAAAATAATAAACCACAATGAGTCATGCACAACCCATGCCCAAATTACTTCAAGCTTGCTTAACCCCGTTGGCGCGCGTTGGAGCTAAAAAAGAATGACGACACATAAAGCCCTGAGGCACCCCACCGTTGTGGTTACTCACTATTCGTAGATATTCCCTCAGCCAAGTATAGCAGTTCTGTGCAGATTTCCTCACAAGATCCACAGCAAGCACAGCTATCACTGCAGACAGTACTCTTTAGCAGTGACCGATATCCCATGGGAACATGAACTCGTTAATCTTTCCCAAGCAATTCTCTCTCGGTGTCGCACGATGCTAGGCTAATCCCAAGGCTATCAAATATCTCCACAATGAGACGGTAGCTTCAGTCTTTACTAAGTCTTTCTTTAAAAAATTATAACAACTCTCTTCTAAAATAAAATCAATGTTTCCCTTCAAAACTCAGTAGGTATGTGTTTTGTTCTATTTTTATCGTCTTCTGTTA